>NW_027257615.1:0-157883 GCF_043159975.1 Macaca nemestrina
TCCCCGGCGATGGGGCTCCCAGAAGCCAGGGGGGCGGGCCGGGGGTGGCGGCTGGGAGCCCGATCGCGGGGGGTGCCTGCATCCCCCGGCGATGGGGCTCCCAGAAGCCAGGGGGGCGGGCCGGGGGTGGCGGCTGGGAGCCCGATCGCGGGGGGTGCCTGCACCCCCGGCGATGGGGCTCCCAGAAGCCAGGGGGGCGGGCCGGGGGTGGCGGCTGGGAGCCCGATCGCGGGGGGTGCCTGCACCCCCGGCGATGGGGCTCCCAGAAGCCAGGGGGGCGGGCCGGGGGTGGCGGCTGGGAGCCCGATCGCGGGGGGTGCCTGCACCCCCGGCGATGGGGCTCCCAGAAGCCAGGGGGGCGGGCCGGGGTGGCGGCTGGGAGCCCGATCGCGGGGGGTGCCTGCACCCCCGGCGATGGGGCTCCCAGAAGCCAGGGGGGCGGGCCGGGGGTGGCGGCTGGGAGCCCGATCGCGGGGGGTGCCTGCACCCCCGGCGATGGGGCTCCCAGAAGCCAGGGGGGCGGGCCGGGGGTGGCGGCTGGGAGCCCGATCGCGGGGGGTGCCTGCACCCCCGGCGATGGGGCTCCCAGAAGCCAGGGGGGCGGGCCGGGGGTGGCGGCTGGGAGCCCGATCGCGGGGGGTGCCTGCACCCCGGCGATGGGGCTCCCAGAAGCCAGGGGGGCGGGCCGGGGGTGGCGGCTGGGAGCCCGATCGCGGGGGGTGCCTGCACCCCCGGCGATGGGGCTCCCAGAAGCCAGGGGGCGGGCCGGGGGTGGCGGCTGGAGCCCGATCGCGGGGGGTGCCTGCACCCCCGGCGATGGGGCTCCCAGAAGCCAGGGGGGCGGGCCGGGGGTGGCGGCTGGGAGCCGATCGCGGGGGTGCCTGCACCCCCGGCGATGGGGCTCCCAGAAGCCAGGGGGGCGGGCCGGGGGTGGCGGCTGGGAGCCCGATCGCGGGGGTGCCTGCACCCCCGGCGATGGGGCTCCCAGAAGCCAGGGGGGCGGGCCGGGGGTGGCGGCTGGAGCCCGATCGCCGGGGGTGCCTGCACCCCCGGCGATGGGGCTCCCAGAAGCCAGGGGGGCGGGCCGGGGGTGGCGGCTGGGAGCCCGATCGCCGGGGGTGCCTGCACCCCCGGCGATGGGGCTCCAGAAGCCAGGGGGGCGGGGCCGGGGGTGGCGGCTGGGAGCCCGATCGCCGGGGGTGCCTGCACCCCGGCGATGGGGCTCCCAGAAGCCAGGGGGGGCGGGCCGGGGGTGGCGGCTGGGAGCCCGATCGCCGGGGGTGCCTGCACCCCCGGCGATGGGGCTCCCAGAAGCCAGGGGGGCGGGCCGGGGTGGCGGCTGGGAGCCCGATCGCCGGGGGTGCCTGCACCCCCGGCGATGGGGCTCCCAGAAGCCAGGGGGGCGGGCCGGGGGTGGCGGCTGGGAGCCCGATCGCCGGGGGTGCCTGCACCCCCGGCGATGGGGCTCCCAGAAGCCAGGGGGGCGGGCCGGGGGTGGCGGCTGGGAGCCCGATCGCGGGGGGTGCCTGCACCCCCGGCGATGGGGCTCCCAGAAGCCAGGGGGGCGGGCCGGGGGTGGCGGCTGGGAGCCCGATCGCCGGGGGTGCCTGCACCCCCGGCGATGGGGCTCCCAGAAGCCAGGGGGGCGGGCCGGGGGTGGCGGCTGGGAGCCCGATCGCGGGGGGTGCCTGCACCCCCGGCGATGGGGCTCCAGAAGCCAGGGGGGCGGGCCGGGGGTGGCGGCTGGGAGCCCGATCGCGGGGGTGCCTGCACCCCCGGCGATGGGGCTCCCAGAAGCCAGGGGGGCGGGCCGGCGGTGGCGGCTGGGAGCCCGATCGCGGGGGGTGCCTGCACCCCCGGCGATGGGGCTCCAGAAGCCAGGGGGGCGGGTCCGGGGTGGCGGCTGGGAGCCCGATCGGGGGGCGTGCCTGCACCCCCGGCGATGGGGCTCCCAGAAGCCAGGGGGGCGGGTCCGGGGTGGCGGCTGGGAGCCCGATCGCGGGGAAGTGCCTGACCCCCGGGCGATGGGCTCCCAGATGCCAGGGGGGCCCGTCCGGGGGTGGCTCTCGCAACCTGATCTGGATATTTGGAAGAGTATCACAAGGGGTTGTCCAGTGTCTGTGATACTGAGATTAATATCTGTCTCTCGGCCTTGGAATATTGAAAGGGATGAAATAAGGTGAATGTGCACCCTGTGCCACATGGCGAGTAATATCGGCCTGTCCCCTCCATGGATATTAGGAACAATATCCCAGACTGGTGTACGCCTCCTGCTGTACAGAGTGCAATATCATCCTCTCCCTCCCAGGATAGTAATTACAATATCACTGGGCGGGAGCACACAGCCTGCGAATTATTATCATCCTCTCCAACTCCGTATACTAGGAACTATATCTCAGAATACTGTACCCTCAGTGCCATATTCGGACTGATAGCAAAGGCTTCTTCCGGGAATATTAGGAGCAATATTACCGCGTAGCTATCCATCCATTGCTGTAATTGGAGTCATGTGATACTCTACCCCCGTTCATATTAGGATCAGTGTCACGTGGTGAGTGTACACCTACTGCGATATTAAAACTAAAGTCCTGCTTTCCGACCCTGGATATTAAGAACAGCATCACAAGTAGGTTTACACTTCCTGTGGAATGAGGAATAATAATATGATTATTAATCATCAATGATCGATTTTAATAATTAGCAATGATACTAAAATTCATAAGATACCATTATTAATTATGGATAATGATTTTCAATACATGATTATGCCTGCTTTCAATTAATTATTAATATTAATGTCATCAAATAATATTCTTAGTTCCTAATACTAATCATTATTGTATTCCCAGCATCACTGGGTATTGATTTAAATCATATTAATTGCTAATATCATAATATTATTATTAATAGTGATATTACTAATCATTATGATTACAAATCGTTAACCTTTGAAACCAGTATTCATTTTTACTCTCTTTATTGTGATCATTAATATCAATAATTATTATTAATATTAATACAATAATGAATATTAATGATTAATAGACTTGCTCCTGATGTAAACCCGGGAGAGGACGATGTTATTTCTATATCACAGATGGTGTACACCCCCCGTGACAGAGTTTCCAACTTCTGCTTGGGAGAGGAGGATATGACAATCAGTGTCACTGGAAGTAGAAACAACGGTGGGATACTGTTCTGAATATTGAGGGAGGAAGAGGCTGATGTGACTCCTAATAGAGAGGGGGTTACTCCCTCTGAGGGTGTGCACACTGGGGGTGTACAATCGTCTGAGAAGGAGTTGAAAATTTTCCGATGGGGAGATGATATTACTCAGAATATGAGAAAGAGGCTTTGGGTCCACAGGGCTCCCAGAAGCCAGGGGGGCGGGCCGGGGGTGGCGGCTGGGAGCCCGATCGCGGGGGGGTGCCTGCACCCCCGGCGATGGGGCTCCCAGAAGCCAGGGGGCGGGCCGGGGTGGCGGGCTGGGAGCCGATCGCGGGGGGTGCCTGCACCCCCGGCGATGGGGCTCCCAGAAGCCAGGGGGGCGGGCCGGGGGTGGCGGCTGGGAGCCCGATCGCGGGGGGTGCCTGCACCCCCGGCGATGGGGCTCCCAGAAGCCAGGGGGGCGGGCCGGGGGTGGCGGCTGGGAGCCCGATCGCGGGGGGTGCCTGCACCCCCGGCGATGGGGCTCCCAGAAGCCAGGGGGGCGGGCCGGGGGTGGCGGCTGGGAGCCCGATCGCGGGGGGTGCCTGCACCCCCGGCGATGGGGCTCCCAGAAGCCAGGGGGGCGGGCCGGGGGGTGGCGGCTGGGAGCCCGATCGCGGGGGGTGCCTGCACCCCCGGCGATGGGGCTCCCAGAAGCCAGGGGGGCGGGCCGGGGGTGGCGGCTGGGAGCCCGATCGCGGGGGGTGCCTGCACCCCCGGCGATGGGGCTCCCAGAAGCCAGGGGGGCGGGCCGGGGGTGGCGGCTGGGAGCCCGATCGCGGGGGGGTGCCTGCACCCCCGGCGATGGGGCTCCCAGAAGCCAGGGGGGCGGGCCGGGGCTCCCAGAAGCCAGGGGGGCGGCCGGGGGTGGCGGCTGGGAGCCCGATCGCGGGGGGTGCCTGCACCCCCGGCGATGGGGCTCCCAGAAGCCAGGGGGGCGGGCCGGGGCTCCCAGAAGCCAGGGGGGCGGGCCGGGGGTGGCGGCTGGGAGCCCGATCGCGGGGGGTGCCTGCACCCCCGGCGATGGGGCTCCCAGAAGCCAGGGGGGCGGGCCGGGGGTGGCGGCTGGGAGCCCGATCGCGGGGGGGTGCCTGCACCCCCGGCGATGGGCTCCCAGAAGCCAGGGGGGGCGGGCCGGGGGTGGCGGCTGGGAGCCCGATCGCGGGGGGGTGCCTGCACCCCCGGCGATGGGGCTCCCAGAAGCCAGGGGGGCGGGCCGGGGGTGGCGGCTGGGAGCCCGATCGCGGGGGGTGCCTGCACCCCCGGCGATGGGGCTCCCAGAAGCCAGGGGGGCGGGCCGGGGGGTGGCGGCTGGGAGCCCGATCGCGGGGGGTGCCTGCACCCCCGGCGATGGGGCTCCCAGAAGCCAGGGGGGCGGGCCGGGGGGTGGCGGCTGGGAGCCCGATCGCGGGGGGTGCCTGCACCCCCGGCGATGGGGCTCCCAGAAGCCAGGGGGGCGGGCCGGGGGTGGCGGCTGGGAGCCCGATCGCGGGGGGTGCCTGCACCCCCGCGTTGGGGCTCCCAGAAGCCAGGGGGGCGGGCCGGGGGTGGCGGCTGGGAGCCCGATCGCGGGGGGTGCCTGCACCCCCGGCGATGGGGCTCCCAGAAGCCAGGGGGGCGGGGCCGGGGGTGGCGGCTGGGAGCCCGATCGCGGGGGGTGCCTGCACCCCCGGCGATGGGGCTCCCAGAAGCCAGGGGGCGGGCCGGGGTGGCGGCTGGGAGCCCGATCGCGGGGGGTGCCTGCACCCCCGGCGATGGGGCTCCCAGAAGCCAGGGGGGCGGGCCGGGGGTGGCGGCTGGGAGCCCCGATCGCGGGGGGTGCCTGCACCCCCGGCGATGGGGCTCCCAGAAGCCAGGGGGGCGGGCCGGGGGTGGCGGCTGGGAGCCCGATCGCGGGGGTTGCCTGCACCCCGGTGGGAGCCCGATCGCGGGGGGTGCCTGACACCCCCGGCGATGGGGCTCCCAGAAGCCAGGGGGGCGGGCCGGGGGTGGCGGCTGGGAGCCCGATCGCGGGGGGTGCCTGCACCCCGGCGATGGGGCTCCCAGAAGCCAGGGGGGCGGGCGGGGGTGGCGGCTGGAGCCCGATCGCGGAGGGGTGCCTGCACCCCCCGGCGATGGCGGCTCCCAGAAGCCAGGGGGCGGCCGGGGGTGGCGTCCTGGGAGCCCGATCGCGGGGGGTGCCTGCACCCCCGGCGATGGGGGCTCCCAGAAGCCAGGGGGGCGGGCCGGGGGGTGGCGGCTTGGGAGCCCGATCGCGGGGGGTGCCTGCACCCCCGGCGATGGGGCTCCCAGAAGCCAGGGGGCGGGCCGGGGGTGGCGGCTGGGAGCCCGATCGCGGGGGGTGCCTGCACCCCGGCGATGGGGCTCCCAGAAGCCAGGGGGGCGGGCGGGGGTGGCGGCTGGGAGCCCGATCGCGGGGGGGTGCCTGCACCCCCGGCGATGGGGCTCCCAGAAGCCAGGGGGGCGGGCCGGGGGTGGCGGCTGGGAGCCCGATCGCGGGGGGTGCCTGCACCCCCGGCGATGGGGCTCCCAGAAGCCAGGGGGGCGGGCCGGGGGTGGCGGCTGGGAGCCCGATCGCGGGGGGTGCCTGCACCCCCGGCGATGGGGCTCCCAGAAGCCAGGGGGGCGGGCCGGGGGTGGCGGCTGGGAGCCCGATCGCGGGGGGTGCCTGCACCCCCGGCGATGGGGCTCCCAGAAGCCAGGGGGGCGGGCCGGGGGTGGCGGCTGGGAGCCCGATCGCGGGGGGTGCCTGCACCCCCGGCGATGGGGCTCCCAGAAGCCAGGGGGGCGGGCCGGGGGTGGCGGCTGGGAGCCCGATCGCGGGGGTGCCTGCACCCCCGGCGATGGGGCTCCCAGAAGCCAGGGGGGCGGGCCGGGGGTGGCGGCTGGGAGCCCGATCGCGGGGGGTGCCTGCACCCCCGGCGATGGGGCTCCCAGAAGCCAGGGGGGCGGGCCGGGGGTGGCGGCTGGGAGCCCGATCGCGGGGGGTGCCTGCACCCCCGGCGATGGGGCTCCCAGAAGCCAGGGGGGCGGGCCGGGGGTGGCGGCTGGGAGCCCGATCGCGGGGGGTGCCTGCACCCCCGGCGATGGGGCTCCCAGAAGCCAGGGGGGCGGGCCGGGGGTGGCGGCTGGGAGCCCGATCGCGGGGGGTGCCTGCACCCCCGGCGATGGGGCTCCCAGAAGCCAGGGGGGCGGGCCGGGGGTGGCGGCTGGGAGCCCGATCGCGGGGGGTGCCTGCACCCCCGGCGATGGGGCTCCCAGAAGCCAGGGGGGCGGGCCGGGGGTGGCGGCTGGGAGCCCGATCGCGGGGGGTGCCTGCACCCCCGGCGATGGGGCTCCCAGAAGCCAGGGGGGCGGGCCGGGGGTGGCGGCTGGGAGCCCGATCGCGGGGGGTGCCTGCACCCCCGGCGATGGGGCTCCAGAAGCCAGGGGGGCGGGCCGGGGGTGGCGGCTGGGAGCCCGATCGCGGGGGGGTGCCTGCACCCCCGGCGATGGGGCTCCCAGAAGCCAGGGGGGCGGGCCGGGGGGTGGCGGCTGGGAGCCCGATCGCGGGGGGTGCCTGCACCCCCGGCGATGGGGCTCCCAGAAGCCAGGGGGGCGGGCCGGGGGTGGCGGCTGGGAGCCCGATCGCGGGGGGTGCCTGCACCCCCGGCGATGGGGCTCCCAGAAGCCAGGGGGGCGGGCCGGGGGTGGCGGCTGGGAGCCCGATCGCGGGGGGTGCCTGCACCCCCGGCGATGGGGCTCCCAGAAGCCAGGGGGGCGGGCCGGGGGTGGCGGCTGGGAGCCCGATCGCGGGGGGTGCCTGCACCCCCGGCGATGGGCTCCAGAAGCCAGGGGGGCGGGCCGGGGGTGGCGGCTGGGAGCCCGATCGCCGGGGGTGCCTGCACCCCGGCGATGGGGCTCCCAGAAGCCAGGGGGGCGGGCCGGGGGTGGCGGCTGGGAGCCCGATCGCGGGGGGTGCCTGCACCCCCGGCGATGGGGCTCCCAGAAGCCAGGGGGGCGGGCCGGGGGTGGCGGCTGGGAGCCCGATCGCGGGGGGTGCCTGCACCCCCGGCGATGGGGCTCCCAGAAGCCAGGGGGGCGGGCCGGGGGTGGCGGGCTGGGAGCCCGATCGCGGGGGGTGCCTGCACCCCCGGCGATGGGGCTCCCAGAAGCCAGGGGGGCGGGCCGGGGGTGGCGGCTGGGAGCCCGATCGCGGGGGGTGCCTGCACCCCCGGCGATGGGGCTCCCAGAAGCCAGGGGGGCGGGCCGGGGGTGGCGGCTGGGAGCCCGATCGCGGGGGGTGCCTGCACCCCCGGCGATGGGGCTCCCAGAAGCCAGGGGGGCGGGCCGGGGGTGCGGCTGGGAGCCCGATCGCGGGGGGTGCCTGCACCCCCGGCGATGGGGCTCCCAGAAGCCAGGGGGGCGGGCCGGGGGGTGGCGGCTGGGAGCCCGATCGCGGGGGGTGCCTGCACCCCCGGCGATGGGGCTCCCAGAAGCCAGGGGGCGGGCCGGGGGTGGCGGCTGGGAGCCCGATCGCGGGGGGTGCCTGCACCCCCGGCGATGGGGCTCCCAGAAGCCAGGGGGGCGGGCCGGGGGTGGCGGCTGGGAGCCCGATCGCGGGGGGTGCCTGCACCCCCGGCGATGGGGCTCCCAGAAGCCAGGGGGGCGGGCCGGGGGTGGCGGCTGGGATCCCGATCGGGGGGCGTGCCTGCACCCCCGGCGATGGGGCTCCCAGAAGCCAGGGGGGCGGGCGGGGGGTGGCGGCTGGGATCCCGATCGGGGGGCGTGCCTGCACCCCCGGCGATGGGGCTCCCAGAAGCCAGGGGGGCGGGCCGGGGGTGGCGGCTGGGATCCCGATCGGGGGGCGTGCCTGCACCCCCGGCGATGGGGCTCCCAGAAGCCAGGGGGGCGGGTCCGGGGGTGGCGGCTGGGAGCCGATCGGGGGGCGTGCCTGACCCCCCGGCGATGGGCTCCAGATGCCAGGGGGGCGGGTCCGGGGTGGTGGCTGGGAGCCCGATCGCGGGGAGTGCCTGACCCCCCGGCGATGGGGCTCCCAGATGCCAGGGGGGCCGTCCGGGGGTGGCTCCTCGCAACCTGATCTGGATATTTGGAAGAGTATCACAAGGGTTGTCCAGTGTCTGTGATACTGAGATTAATATCTGTCTCTCGGCCTTGGAATATTGAAAGGGATGAAATAAGGTGAATGTGCACCCTGTGCCACATGGCGAGTAATATCGGCCTGTCCCCTCCATGGATATTAGGAACAATATCCCAGACTGGGTGTACGCCTCCTGCTGTACAGAGTGCAATATCATCCTCTCCCTCCCAGGATAGTAATTACAATATCACTGGGCGGGAGCACACAGCCTGCGAATTATTATCATCCTCTCCAACTCCGTATACTAGGAACTATATCTCAGAATACTGTACCCTCAGTGCCATATTCGGACTGATAGCAAAGGCTTCTTCCGGGAATATTAGGAGCAATATTACCGCGTAGCTATCCATCCATTGCTGTAATTGGAGTCATGTGATACTCTACCCCCGTTCATATTAGGATCAGTGTCACGTGGTGAGTGTACACCTACTGCGATATTAAAACTAAAGTCCTGCTTTCCGACCCTGGATATTAAGAACAGCATCACAAGTAGGTTTACACTTCCTGTGGAATGAGGAATAATAATATGATTATTAATCATCAATGATCGATTTTAATAATTAGCAATGATACTAAAAATTCATAAGATACCATTATTAATTATGGATAATGATTTTCAATACATGATTATGCCTGCTTTCAATTAATTATTAATATTAATGTCATCAAATAATATTATTAGTTCCTAATACTAATCATTATTGTATTCCCAGCATCACTGGGTATTGATTTAAATCATATTAATTGCTAATATCATAATATTATTATTAATAGTGATATTACTAATCATTATGATTACAAATCGTTAACCTTTGAAACCAGTATTCATTTTTACTCTCTTTATTGTGATCATTAATATCAATAATTATTATTAATATTAATACAATAATGAATATTAATGATTAATAGACTTGCTCCTGATGTAAACCCGGGAGAGGACGATGTTAATTTCTATATCACAGACGGTGTACACCCCCCGTGACAGAGTTTCCAACTTCTGCTTGGGAGAGGAGGATATGACAATCAGTGTCACTGGAAGTAGAAACAACGGTGGGATACTGTTCTGAATATTGAGGGAGGAAGAGGCTGATGTGACTCTAATAGAGAGGGGGTTACTCCCTCTGAGGGTGTGCACACTGGGGGTGTACAATCGTCTGAGAAGGAGTTGAAAATTTTCCGATGGGGAGATGATATTACTCAGAATATGAGAAAGAGGCTTTGGGTCCACAGGGCTCCCAGAAGCCAGGGGGGCAGGGCCGGGGGTGGCGGCTGGGAGCCCGATCGCGGGGGGTGCCTGCACCCCCGGCGATGGGGCTCCCAGAAGCCAGGGGGGCGGGCCGGGGGTGGCGGCTGGGAGCCCGATCGCGGGGGGTGCCTGCACCCCCGGCGATGGGGCTCCCAGAAGCCAGGGGGGCGGGCCGGGGGTGGCGGCTGGGAGCCCGATCGCGGGGGGTGCCTGCACCCCCGGCGATGGGGCTCCCAGAAGCCAGGGGGGCGGGCCGGGGGTGGCGGCTGGGAGCCCGATCGCGGGGGGTGCCTGCACCCCCGGCGATGGGGCTCCCAGAAGCCAGGGGGGCGGGCCGGGGGTGGCGGCTGGGAGCCCGATCGCGGGGGGTGCCTGCACCCCCGGCGATGGGGCTCCCAGAAGCCAGGGGGGCGGGCCGGGGGGTGGCGGCTGGGAGCCCGATCGCGGGGGGTGCCTGCACCCCCGGCGATGGGGCTCCCAGAAGCCAGGGGGGCGGGCCGGGGGTGGCGGCTGGGAGCCCGATCGCGGGGGGTGCCTGCACCCCGGCGATGGGGCTCCAGAAGCCAGGGGGGCGGGCCGGGGGTGGCGGCTGGGAGCCCGATCGCGGGGGGTGCCTGCACCCCCGGCGATGGGGCTCCCAGAAGCCAGGGGGCGGGCCGGGGGTGGCGGCTGGGAGCCCGATCGCGGGGGGTGCCTGCACCCCCGGCGATGGGGCTCCCAGAAGCCAGGGGGGCGGGCCGGGGGTGGCGGCTGGGAGCCCGATCGCGGGGGGTGCCTGCACCCCCGGCGATGGGGCTCCAGAAGCCAGGGGGGCGGCCGGGGGTGGCGGCTGGGAGCCCGATCGCGGGGGGTGCCTGCACCCCCGGCGATGGGGCTCCCAGAAGCCAGGGGGGCGGGCCGGGGGTGGCGGCTGGGAGCCCGATCGCGGGGGGTGCCTGCACCCCCGGCGATGGGGCTCCCAGAAGCCAGGGGGCGGGCCGGGGGGTGGCGGCTGGGAGCCCGATCGCGGGGGGTGCCTGCACCCCCGGCGATGGGGCTCCCAGAAGCCAGGGGGGCGGGCCGGGGGTGGCGGCTGGGAGCCCGATCGCGGGGGGTGCCTGCACCCCCGGCGATGGGGCTCCCAGAAGCCAGGGGGGCGGGCCGGGGGTGGCGGCTGGGAGCCCGATCGCGGGGGGTGCCTGCACCCCCGGCGATGGGGCTCCCAGAAGCCAGGGGGGCGGGCCGGGGGGTGGCGGCTGGGAGCCCGATCGCGGGGGGTGCCTGCACCCCCGGCGATGGGGCTCCCAGAAGCCAGGGGGGCGGGCCGGGGGTGGCGGCTGGGAGCCCGATCGCGGGGGGTGCCTGCACCCCCGGCGATGGGGCTCCCAGAAGCCAGGGGGGCGGGCCGGGGGTGGCGGCTGGGAGCCCGATCGCGGGGGGTGCCTGCACCCCCGGCGATGGGGCTCCCAGAAGCCAGGGGGCGGGCCGGGGGTGGCGGCTGGGAGCCCGATCGCGGGGGGTGCCTGCACCCCCGGCGATGGGGCTCCCAGAAGCCAGGGGGGCGGGCCGGGGGTGGCGGCTGGGAGCCCGATCGCGGGGGGTGCCTGCACCCCCGGCGATGGGGCTCCCAGAAGCCAGGGGGGGCGGGCCCGGGGGTGGCGGCTGGGAGCCCGATCGCGGGGGTGCCTGCACCCCCGGCGATGGGGCTCCCAGAAGCCAGGGGGGCGGGCCGGGGGTGGCGGCTGGGAGCCCGATCGCGGGGGGTGCCTGCACCCCCGGCGATGGGGCTCCCAGAAGCCAGGGGGGCGGGCCGGGGGTGGCGGCTGGGAGCCCGATCGCGGGGGGTGCCTGCACCCCCGGCGATGGGGCTCCCAGAAGCCAGGGGGGCGGGCCGGGGGTGGCGGCTGGGAGCCGATCGCGGGGGGTGCCTGCACCCCCGGCGATGGGGCTCCCAGAAGCCAGGGGGGCGGGCCGGGGGTGGCGGCTGGGAGCCCGATCGCGGGGGGTGCCTGCACCCCCGGCGATGGGGCTCCCAGAAGCCAGGGGGGCGGGCCGGGGGTGGCGGCTGGGAGCCCGATCGCGGGGGGGTGCCTGCACCCCCGGCGATGGGGCTCCCAGAAGCCAGGGGGGCGGGCCGGGGGGTGGCGGCTGGGAGCCCGATCGCGGGGGGTGCCTGCACCCCCGGCGATGGGGCTCCCAGAAGCCAGGGGGCGGGCCGGGGGTGGCGGCTGGGAGCCCGATCGCGGGGGGTGCCTGCACCCCCGGCGATGGGGCTCCCAGAAGCCAGGGGGGCGGGCCGGGGGTGGCGGCTGGGAGCCCGATCGCGGGGGGTGCCTGCACCCCCGGCGATGGGGCTCCAGAAGCCAGGGGGGCGGGCCGGGGGTGGCGGCTGGGAGCCCGATCGCGGGGGTGCCTGCACCCCCGGCGATGGGGCTCCCAGAAGCCAGGGGGGCGGGCCGGGGGTGGCGGCTGGGAGCCCGATCGCGGGGGGTGCCTGCACCCCCGGCGATGGGGCTCCCAGAAGCCAGGGGGGCGGGCCGGGGGTGGCGGCTGGAGCCCGATCGCGGGGGGGTGCCTGCACCCCCGGCGATGGGGCTCCCAGAAGCCAGGGGGGCGGGCCGGGGGTGGCGGCTGGGAGCCCGATCGCGGGGGGTGCCTGCACCCCCGGCGATGGGGCTCCCAGAAGCCAGGGGGGCGGGCCGGGGGTGGCGGCTGGGAGCCCGATCGCGGGGGGTGCCTGCACCCCCGGCGATGGGGCTCCCAGAAGCCAGGGGGGCGGGCCGGGGGTGGCGGCTGGGAGCCCGATCGCGGGGGGTGCCTGCACCCCCGGCGATGGGGCTCCCAGAAGCCAGGGGGGCGGGCCGGGGGTGGCGGCTGGGAGCCCGATCGCGGGGGGTGCCTGCACCCCCGGCGATGGGGCTCCCAGAAGCCAGGGGGGCGGGCCGGGGGTGGCGGCTGGGAGCCCGATCGCGGGGGGTGCCTGCACCCCCGGCGATGGGGCTCCCAGAAGCCAGGGGGGCGGGCCGGGGGTGGCGGCTGGGAGCCCGATCGCGGGGGGTGCCTGCACCCCCGGCGATGGGGCTCCCAGAAGCCAGGGGGGCGGGCCGGGGGTGGCGGCTGGGAGCCCGATCGCGGGGGGTGCCTGCACCCCCGGCGATGGGGCTCCCAGAAGCCAGGGGGGCGGGCCGGGGGTGGCGGCTGGGAGCCCGATCGCGGGGGGTGCCTGCACCCCCGGCGATGGGGCTCCCAGAAGCCAGGGGGGCGGGCCGGGGGTGGCGGCTGGGAGCCCGATCGCGGGGGGTGCCTGCACCCCCGGCGATGGGGCTCCCAGAAGCCAGGGGGGCGGGCCGGGGGTGGCGGCTGGGAGCCCGATCGCGGGGGGTGCCTGCACCCCCGGCGATGGGGCTCCCAGAAGCCAGGGGGGCGGGCCGGGGGTGGCGGCTGGGAGCCCGATCGCGGGGGGTGCCTGCACCCCCGGCGATGGGGCTCCCAGAAGCCAGGGGGGCGGGCCGGGGGTGGCGGCTGGGAGCCCGATCGCGGGGGGTGCCTGCACCCCCGGCGATGGGGCTCCCAGAAGCCAGGGGGGCGGGCCGGGGGTGGCGGCTGGGAGCCCGATCGCGGGGGGTGCCTGCACCCCCGGCGATGGGGCTCCCAGAAGCCAGGGGGGCGGGCCGGGGGTGGCGGCTGGGAGCCCGATCGCGGGGGGTGCCTGCACCCCCGGCGATGGGGCTCCCAGAAGCCAGGGGGGCGGGCCGGGGGTGGCGGCTGGGAGCCCGATCGCGGGGGGTGCCTGCACCCCCGGCGATGGGGCTCCCAGAAGCCAGGGGGGCGGGCCGGGGGTGGCGGCTGGGAGCCCGATCGCGGGGGGTGCCTGCACCCCCGGCGATGGGGCTCCCAGAAGCCAGGGGGGCGGGCCGGGGGTGGCGGCTGGGAGCCCGATCGCGGGGGGTGCCTGCACCCCCGGCGATGGGGCTCCCAGAAGCCAGGGGGGCGGGCCGGGGGTGGCGGCTGGGAGCCCGATCGCGGGGGGTGCCTGCACCCCCGGCGATGGGGCTCCCAGAAGCCAGGGGGGCGGGCCGGGGGTGGCGGCTGGGAGCCCGATCGCGGGGGGTGCCTGCACCCCCGGCGATGGGGCTCCCAGAAGCCAGGGGGGCGGGCCGGGGGGTGGCGGCTGGGAGCCCGATCGCGGGGGGTGCCTGCACCCCCGGCGATGGGGCTCCCAGAAGCCAGGGGGGCGGGCCGGGGGTGGCGGCTGGGAGCCCGATCGCGGGGGGTGCCTGCACCCCCGGCGATGGGGCTCCCAGAAGCCAGGGGGGCGGGCCGGGGGTGGCGGCTGGGAGCCCGATCGCGGGGGGTGCCTGCACCCCCGGCGATGGGGCTCCCAGAAGCCAGGGGGGCGGGCCGGGGGTGGCGGCTGGGAGCCCGATCGCGGGGGGTGCCTGCACCCCCGGCGATGGGGCTCCCAGAAGCCAGGGGGGCGGGCCGGGGGTGGCGGCTGGGAGCCCGATCGCGGGGGGTGCCTGCACCCCCGGCGATGGGGCTCCCAGAAGCCAGGGGGGCGGGCCGGGGGTGGCGGCTGGGAGCCCGATCGCGGGGGGTGCCTGCACCCCCGGCGATGGGGCTCCCAGAAGCCAGGGGGGCGGGCCGGGGGTGGCGGCTGGGAGCCCGATCGCGGGGGGTGCCTGCACCCCCGGCGATGGGGCTCCCAGAAGCCAGGGGGGCGGGCCGGGGGTGGCGGCTGGGAGCCCGATCGCGGGGGGTGCCTGCACCCCCGGCGATGGGGCTCCCAGAAGCCAGGGGGGCGGGCCGGGGGTGGCGGCTGGGAGCCCGATCGCGGGGGGTGCCTGCACCCCCGGCGATGGGGCTCCCAGAAGCCAGGGGGGCGGGCCGGGGGTGGCGGCTGGGAGCCCGATCGCGGGGGGTGCCTGCACCCCCGGCGATGGGGCTCCCAGAAGCCAGGGGGGCGGGCCGGGGGTGGCGGCTGGGAGCCCGATCGCGGGGGGTGCCTGCACCCCCGGCGATGGGGCTCCCAGAAGCCAGGGGGGCGGGCCGGGGGTGGCGGCTGGGAGCCCGATCGCGGGGGGTGCCTGCACCCCCGGCGATGGGGCTCCCAGAAGCCAGGGGGGCGGGCCGGGGGTGGCGGCTGGGAGCCCGATCGCGGGGGGTGCCTGCACCCCCGGCGATGGGGCTCCCAGAAGCCAGGGGGGCGGGCCGGGGGTGGCGGCTGGGAGCCCGATCGCGGGGGGTGCCTGCACCCCCGGCGATGGGGCTCCCAGAAGCCAGGGGGGCGGGCCGGGGGTGGCGGCTGGGAGCCCGATCGCGGGGGGTGCCTGCACCCCCGGCGATGGGGCTCCCAGAAGCCAGGGGGGCGGGCCGGGGGTGGCGGCTGGGAGCCCGATCGCGGGGGGTGCCTGCACCCCCGGCGATGGGGCTCCCAGAAGCCAGGGGGGCGGGCCGGGGGTGGCGGCTGGGAGCCCGATCGCGGGGGGTGCCTGCACCCCCGGCGATGGGGCTCCCAGAAGCCAGGGGGGCGGGCCGGGGGTGGCGGCTGGGAGCCCGATCGCGGGGGGTGCCTGCACCCCCGGCGATGGGGCTCCCAGAAGCCAGGGGGGCGGGCCGGGGGTGGCGGCTGGGAGCCCGATCGCGGGGGGTGCCTGCACCCCCGGCGATGGGGCTCCCAGAAGCCAGGGGGGCGGGCCGGGGGTGGCGGCTGGGAGCCCGATCGCGGGGGGTGCCTGCACCCCCGGCGATGGGGCTCCCAGAAGCCAGGGGGGCGGGCCGGGGGTGGCGGCTGGGAGCCCGATCGGGGGGCGTGCCTGCACCCCCGGCGATGGGGCTCCCAGAAGCCAGGGGGGCGGGCCGGGGGTGGCGGCTGGGAGCCCGATCGGGGGGCGTGCCTGCACCCCCGGCGATGGGGCTCCCAGAAGCCAGGGGGGCGGGTCCGGGGTGGCGGCTGGGAGCCCGATCGGGGGGCGTGCCTGCACCCCCGGCGATGGGGCTCCCAGAAGCCAGGGGGGCGGGTCCGGGGTGGCGGCTGGGAGCCCGATCGGGGGGCGTGCCTGACCCCCCGGCGATGGGGCTCCCAGAAGCCAGGGGGGCGGGTCCGGGGTGGCGGCTGGGAGCCCGATCGGGGGGCGTGCCTGACCCCCCGGCGATGGGGCTCCCAGATGCCAGGGGGGCGGGTCCGGGGTGGCGGCTGGGAGCCCGATCGCGGGGAGTGCCTGACCCCCCGGCGATGGGGCTCCCAGATGCCAGGGGGGCCGTCCGGGGGTGGCTCCTCGCAACCTGATCTGGATATTTGGAAGAGTATCACAAGGGGTTGTCCAGTGTCTGTGATACTGAGATTAATATCTGTCTCTCGGCCTTGGAATATTGAAAGGGATGAAATAAGGTGAATGTGCACCCTGTGCCACATGGCGAGTAATATCGGCCTGTCCCCTCCATGGATATTAGGAACAATATCCCAGACTGGGTGTACGCCTCCTGCTGTACAGAGTGCAATATCATCCTCTCCCTCCCAGGATAGTAATTACAATATCACTGGGCGGGAGCACACAGCCTGCGAATTATTATCATCCTCTCCAACTCCGTATACTAGGAACTATATCTCAGAATACTGTACCCTCAGTGCCATATTCGGACTGATAGCAAAGGCTTCTTCCGGGAATATTAGGAGCAATATTACCGCGTAGCTATCCATCCATTGCTGTAATTGGAGTCATGTGATACTCTACCCCCGTTCATATTAGGATCAGTGTCACGTGGTGAGTGTACACCTACTGCGATATTAAAACTAAAGTCCTGCTTTCCGACCCTGGATATTAAGAACAGCATCACAAGTAGGTTTACACTTCCTGTGGAATGAGGAATAATAATATGGTTATTAATCATCAATGATCGATTTTAATAATTAGCAATGATACTAAAAATTCATAAGATACCATTATTAATTATGGATAATGATTTTCAATACATGATTATGCCTGCTTTCAATTAATTATTAATATTAATGTCATCAAATAATATTATTAGTTCCTAATACTAATCATTATTGTATTCCCAGCATCACTGGGTATTGATTTAAATCATATTAATTGCTAATATCATAATATTATTATTAATAGTGATATTACTAATCATTATGATTACAAATCGTTAACCTTTGAAACCAGTATTCATTTTTACTCTCTTTATTGTGATCATTAATATCAATAATTATTATTAATATTAATACAATAATGAATATTAATGATTAATAGACTTGCTCCTGATGTAAACCCGGGAGAGGACGATGTTAATTTCTATATCACAGACGGTGTACACCCCCCGTGACAGAGTTTCCAACTTCTGCTTGGGAGAGGAGGATATGACAATCAGTGTCACTGGAAGTAGAAACAACGGTGGGATACTGTTCTGAATATTGAGGGAGGAAGAGGCTGATGTGACTCCTAATAGAGAGGGGGTTACTCCCTCTGAGGGTGTGCACACTGGGGGTGTACAATCGTCTGAGAAGGAGTTGAAAATTTTCCGATGGGGAGATGATATTACTCAGAATATGAGAAAGAGGCTTTGGGTCCACAGGGCTCCCAGAAGCCAGGGGGGCAGGGCCGGGGGTGGCGGCTGGGAGCCCGATCGCGGGGGGTGCCTGCACCCCCGGCGATGGGGCTCCCAGAAGCCAGGGGGGCGGGCCGGGGGTGGCGGCTGGGAGCCCGATCGCGGGGGGTGCCTGCACCCCCGGCGATGGGGCTCCCAGAAGCCAGGGGGGCGGGCCGGGGGTGGCGGCTGGGAGCCCGATCGCGGGGGGTGCCTGCACCCCCGGCGATGGGGCTCCCAGAAGCCAGGGGGGCGGGCCGGGGGTGGCGGCTGGGAGCCCGATCGGGGGGCGTGCCTGACCCCCCGGCGATGGGGCTCCCAGAAGCCAGGGGGGCGGGTCCGGGGTGGCGGCTGGGAGCCCGATCGGGGGGCGTGCCTGACCCCCCGGCGATGGGGCTCCCAGATGCCAGGGGGGCGGGTCCGGTGTGGCGGCTGGGAGCCCGATCGCGGGGAGTGCCTGCACCCCCGGCGATGGGGCTCCCAGATGCCAGGGGGGCCGTCCGGGGGTGGCTCCTCGCAACCTGATCTGGATATTTGGAAGAGTATCACAAGGGGTTGTCCAGTGTCTGTGATACTGAGATTAATATCTGTCTCTCGGCCTTGGAATATTGAAAGGGATGAAATAAGGTGAATGTGCACCCTGTGCCACATGGCGAGTAATATCGGCCTGTCCCCTCCATGGATATTAGGAACAATATCCCAGACTGGGTGTACGCCTCCTGCTGTACAGAGTGCAATATCATCCTCTCCCTCCCAGGATAGTAATTACAATATCACTGGGCGGGAGCACACAGCCTGCGAATTATTATCATCCTCTCCAACTCCGTATACTAGGAACTATATCTCAGAATACTGTACCCTCAGTGCCATATTCGGACTGATAGCAAAGGCTTCTTCCGGGAATATTAGGAGCAATATTACCGCGTAGCTATCCATCCATTGCTGTAATTGGAGTCATGTGATACTCTACCCCCGTTCATATTAGGATCAGTGTCACGTGGTGAGTGTACACCTACTGCGATATTAAAACTAAAGTCCTGCTTTCCGACCCTGGATATTAAGAACAGCATCACAAGTAGGTTTACACTTCCTGTGGAATGAGGAATAATAATATGATTATTAATCATCAATGATCGATTTTAATAATTAGCAATGATACTAAAAATTCATAAGATACCATTATTAATTATGGATAATGATTTTCAATACATGATTAAGCCTGCTTTCAATTAATTATTAGTATTAATGTCATCAAATAATATTATTAGTTCCTAATACTAATCATTATTGTATTCCCAGCATCACTGGGTATTGATTTAAATCATAATAATTGCTAATATCATAATATTATTATTAATAGTGATATTACTAATCATTATGATTACAAATCGTTAACCTTTGAAACCAGTATTCATTTTTACTCCCTTTATTGTGATCATTAATATCAATAATTATTATTAATATTAATACAATAATGAATATTAATGATTAATAGACTTGCTCCTGATGTAAACCCGGGAGAGGACGATGTTAATTTCTATATCACAGACGGTGTACACCCCCCGTGACAGAGTTTCCAACTTCTGCTTGGGAGAGGAGGATATGACAATCAGTGTCACTGGAAGTAGAAACAATGGTGGGATACTGTTCTGAATATTGAGGGAGGAAGAGGCTGATGTGACTCCTAATAGAGAGGGGGTTACTCCCTCTGAGGGTGTGCACACTGGGGGTGTACAATCGTCTGAGAAGGAGTTGAAAATTTTCCGATGGGGAGATGATATTACTCAGAATATGAGAAAGAGGCTTTGGGTCCACAAGGCTCCCAGAAGCCAGGGGGGCGGGCCGTGGGTGGCGGCTGGGAGCCCGATCGCGGGTTGTGCCTGCACCCCCGGCGATGGGGCTCCCAGAAGCCGGGGGGGGGGCCGGGGGTGGCGGCTGGGAGCCCGATCGCGGGGGGTGCCTGCACCCCCGGCGATGGGGCTCCCAGTAGCCAGGGGGGCGTGCCGGGGGTGGCGGCTGGGAGCCCGATCGCGGGGGGTGCCTGCACCCCGGCGATGGGGCTCCCAGAAGCCAGGGGGGCGGGCCGGGGGTGGCGGCTGGGAGCCCGATCGCAGGGGGTGCCTGCACCCCCGGCGATGGGGCTCCCAGAAGCCAGGGGGCCGGGCCGGGTGTGGCGGCTGGGAGCCCGATCGCGGGGGGTGCCTGCACCCCCGGCGATGGGGCTCCCAGAAGCCAGGGGGGCGGGCCGGGGGTGGCGGCTGGGAGCCCGATCGCGGGGGGTGCCTGCACCCCCGGCGATGGGGCTCCCAGAAGCCAGGGGGGCGGGCCGGGGGTGGCGTCTGGGAGCCCGATCGCGGGGGGTGCCTGCACCCCCGGTGATGGGGCTCCCAGAAGCCAGGGGGGCGGGCCGGGGGTGGCGGCTGGGAGCCCGATCGGGGGGCGTGCCTGACCCCCCGGCGATGGGGCTCCCAGAAGCCAGGGGGGCGCGTCCGGGGTGGCGGCTGTGAGCCCGATCGGGGGGCGTGCCTGACCCCCCGGCGATGGGGCTCCCAGAAGCCAGAGGGGCGGGTCCGGGGTGGCGGCTGGGAGCCCGATCGCGGGGGGTGCCTGACCTCCCGGCGATGGGGCTCCCAGAAGCCAGGGGGGCGGGCCTGGGGTGGCGGCTGGGAGCCCGATCACGGGGAGTGCCTGACCAGGGGAGTGCCCGATCACGGGGAGTGCCAGGGGCGCCGTCCGGGGTTGGCTCCTCGCAACCTGATCTGGATATTTGGAAGAGTATCACAAGGGGTTGTCCAGTGTCTTTGATCGGGCTCCCAGCCGCCACCCCGGCCCCGCCCCCCTGGCTTCTGGGAGCCCCCTCGCCGGGTGGTCAGACACGCCCCCTGATCGGGCTCCCAGCCGCCACCCCGCGCCCGCCCACCTGGGTTCTGGGAACCCCATCGCCGGGGGGTCAGGCACGCCCCCCGATCGGGCTCCCAGCCGCCACCCCCGGCCCGCCCCCCTGGCTTCTGGGAGCCCCATCTCCGGGGGTGCAGGCACCCCCCGCGATCGGGCTCCCAGCCGCCACCCCCGGCCCGCCCCCCTGGCTTCTGGGATCCCCATCGCCGGGGGTCAGGCACCCCCCGCGATCGGGCTCCCAGCCGCCACCCTCGGCCTGCCCCCCTGGCTTCTGGGAGCCAGAATGAGATTTGTAAAAGAGACCCCGGTAAGCTGGCCTGCTCCTTAACCTTGGGAGGGTGTTGTGAGATGGTTCCTTCGATGAAGCAGAAAGCAGCCCTCGCTAGATGCTAAGTTTGCTATTCCATTGACCTTGGACTTGCAGCCTCCAGACTGTGAGAAATCAGTATCCGTTTTTCAAAAATCACTCAGTCTAGGCCAGGTGCGGTGGCTGACGCCTGTAATCACAGCACTTTGGAAGGCTAAGCCAAGTGAATCAAGAGGTCAAGAGATCGAGACCACCCTGGCCAACATGACGAAACCAAATGTCTACTAAAAATACAAGAAAAGATAGAAAATGCCAGGTATTATTGTGGGCACCTGTAGTCCCAGCTACTCGGGAGGCTGAGGCAGGAAAATCACTGGAACTCGGGAGTTGGAACTTGCAGTGAACTGAGATCACAGCACTGCTCTCCTGCCTGGGCAACAGAGCAAGGCTCCGTTTCAAAATAAATAAATAAATAAATAAATAAATAAATAAATAAATAAATAAATGAATAATAAATAAAATAAACCTCCCAGTCTATGGCACTTTGTCTTAGCAGCCTGAATGAACTAAGACTGCTCAGTAACGAATCAAACAGAAGGCCAGGTCACAGGAACCAAAAGGAAGTCCTCCTAGAAGCAGAATGACATCAGGGAAGAAGGAACAGTGGCAGGAGGGGCAAAGTAGGACCACAGGGCTGTTCTAGGACACCCAGGTCCCAGGCTGTGAGGCCACCTGTGGAGCATGGATCCTGCCAACCCAGATCAATGGCACAGGTGCCTACCGGGAGCTGTGCAGCAGACCCCCTCTTTCTCAAGGAGCCTTCTCGGGACCAGCCTTCTGGACTGGCATTGGACAAGAGCTTCACAAATGTCCTCACAATTGCATCCATGGGCCAGAAATTCCACTTCTAGAATCTTTCTTAAAGAAAAAGCAAAATGTTTAAATAAATAAATAAAACAATAAAATTAGACTCATTCCTGGAATGTTGCCAGGATATAGCTTATGAGATAGGAAAACAAGCTCAAATTGTAGGAGTGTATTTAATAAAAGAAAAAAAGAAAGAAAAGAATAGAACAGTCAGAAGATGGTCATATTCTAGAAGAGCTGCAGGAATAAGGGAATTAAAAACAATATGCTCCAAAACCCTTTAGAGAAGGTACGCTCGGGCTCCAGACCTTTGGCCTGGTTTTTTGGACAAAAGTGGTGAATTGGTCCTCTCTCCCTCTCTCTCTCCCTCTCTCTTTCTCCCTCTCTATGTCCTTCCCTCCATCCCTCTATCCATGCCTTTCTCTCTCTCTCCCTCTCTCTGTCTCTCCCTCCCTCCCTTTCTCCCTCTCTATCTCCCCCTTTCTCTCTCTCTCTCTCTCCCCCACTCTCCCCCGCCCCCTGTCTCCCTGACTGCTTCTCTGTCCCCTCCCTGCATCCCATACACATCATGGTAGAAAGGCCCCTTAGGATCATCCCACATCCTCTGTGGTCATCCACACCTGCCAACCTGCCCTCTGATCTGTATACTGTCCTGGTTTATTCTGCCCACCTGAAAAAGCTCGGCCATGCAGGTATAAGATGCTGCTGTTCTATTTCCATGATGCCAAATGCCTAGAAATTAAGGGAAAACCCCATTCACCAAAAAAATGGGATTTTATGGAGAATCTTAGCATTTACTTCTGTTATCCTCCTTTTTTTTCTTTTGTTTAGGTCTGTGTCCTGGGAAGCTCTGGGATGAACATGACTCCTGAGCACAGACGCCGCCCTCACAGAGGTTCGTGTATGCTCGGCTTCATCCTCGGAACTTTACACTCACACTTGACTCACCCACTTTACGTGTCTTTTTTTTTTTTTTTTGGCCTGACTTTTAGAAAACCAATCTGAGAATAAAGTTTAAAAAGAGAGTTTCTGAATCCTTAACTGAGATCAAAATCTTGGAGTGAAAGCCAAAGATGCAGTGTCCAAGGAGTCAGGGGAATGGGGGCATTTTCGAACCCAGAATCAGTCAGCAGTGGGGAGAAAACAAGGGCTTCTATGTGCGGCTCCCTGATGAGCACTCGGAAAGCAAATGCATTTCAGTCCAGAAGAAGGTCAAGTGAGGAAATGAGCTAAATGGGGCTTATTCCTTGCCCAGCCCTGAGAATAAGCTGGAGGCCCCAGGCAGGAGAGGGAGGGCCAGGCCCCATAAGCCTCTCACCATGGAAAACGATGATGGGCCAGGAAGCTGCAGAGTGAGTCGACCTTCTTGCCCTCTCTGCAGAGGCCTGGCCCTTGTGAGTGAACCCCCTCACTCCCTCTTATTATTTAGTCTTGCTACTGTTGGCATATTAAAGTTGGTGATCATTTGGAACATGAGTGCTAAACTGAATTTTGTTAATTCTAATAATTTATCGGAGCATTTTTATATTTCTAGGAAACAGAATTATACATTATCCTCAGAATTATTTTATCTTTCTTGTTAATAATAACAGTCCTTCAGTCGCCCTGCCTTCCCACTGGGTGTGAGTGCATCTCTGCTAATGTGGGGCATGAGAATGGATGCCAGAGGCAGAGCAAGCAGCTCAGAGGCCATAGCAGCTATTTATTTTTTTGTTTATTTATTTATTTTGAGATGGAGTCTCACTCTGTTGCCCAGGCTGAAGTGCAATGGCGTGATCTCAGCTCACTGCAACCTCCACTTCCTGGGTTCCAGCGATTCTCCTGCCTCAGCTTCCAGAGTAGCTGGGATTACAGGCACCCACCACCATGCCGGGCTAATTTTTGG
This sequence comes from Macaca nemestrina, assembly GCF_043159975.1. Taxonomy (NCBI): domain Eukaryota; kingdom Metazoa; phylum Chordata; class Mammalia; order Primates; family Cercopithecidae; genus Macaca; species Macaca nemestrina. The sequence continues at coordinate 23,123 of NW_027257615.1, forward strand.
TACTCTTAGTAGAGACGGAGTTTCACCATGTTGGCAAGGTTGGTCTTGAACCCCTGGCCTCGGGTGATTCACCCACCTTGGCCTCCTAAAGTGCTAAGATTACAGGCATGAGCCACCATGCCCGGCCCATTGTGGCATCTTAATCACAGAGTGAAGAAGGCCTGGACCCAGCGTGAAGATGATGAAAAGGGGGAAGAGCAGCTCTCTCACCTATAGTGCTGCCAGGCGCTTCCAACTTTCAACATAAGGGACACTAAATAGCTTTCCCAACGAAAACAACTGAGATGTTGGGTAAAACCTACAAAAATGCATCTTTGTAAGTGCATTACTGGGCTGGCATTGAAGGATGGAATCCACAGCAGTCGATAAGGAATTGGCGGGAACCAAAGTGGAATTTATTTTTCTGTTTAGACAGTTGCACAGAGGATGGGGCATCAGAAACAAAACCGGATGTCTCTCCAAAATGAGGTCAGAAATCTGACATCTTAGACTTAAAATAAAAGCCCACCTCAGAGCAGGAGCAGCAAGGAGAGCAGCTGTCCCTGCATTGGTGCTGGGTGGAGGGAAAACCACTGACCCTGAGAACCGATGAGAAACAGTCCTCCAGGAGTTCATGCTGGAAGACCTCGAGAGCATGGGTCAAATCGACGTGGCACCAGGCGGCTGCTAACTTCACCTCTACCCCATGTGAGTGAACATCTTTGCTGAAACAATGCAACCCTGTCCTCAAAATATCTCCCCACTTAAAATTCCAAGAAAGATAAGTCCCCGTGCAAAAAGTTACAAAACATAAGTAAACAAAGTACTGTGGATACATCCAATAATTCAAGAAACAAATTGAGCAGAGCCACAAAAATCCAAAATGTGGAAAAGATCAACTGCTGGCAAAGTATCCACTGCTGTTGCTCCCGTTAAGAGACTGTATTTCATAAAAAGCTAGACACGCCCCTCTGTGGCCTCACACTTGCCTTCTCAGGCATGTCTGCCCCAGAAATGCCTTTGCACTGCCTTCTCCAAGAGACACATACGGGGCAAGAATATTTAGGCAGTGATTGTAGACATAGAAAACACTTGAAAGCCACCCAAATACATCTCTATCAAGGAAAAAAGCTGGCATAGTCACATTGTGGAATATGATACAGCTGTGAAAATGAACTGCCGTTAGAAGCATCAGCAATGAAAAATTACAGTGAACAAAGGAAATTACTGAAAAATACACTGCTATTCCATATACAGTTCACAAACTATAACATATGACATGGCTGAATAATATACAGAGAAATGATATAACTTATGAAAAGCAAGACAAACATTAACACATTAGTCCTATGTCTGGGTGAAGAAGGGAGACCCAGGTGATCAAAGAAGGGCGTATTGTAGCCTTTCAAGACACTCGATGCTGATGCATGATGACATCAGCGCAATTATTAATCTATCAGATTATGCATTCAGTTTTGTTTGTTTGTTTGCTTTTGAGGCGGAGTTTTGCTCATGTAGCCCAGGCTAGAGTTTAATGGCACGATCTCGGCTTGCTGCAACTTCTATCTCCTGGGTTCAAACAACTCTCCCACCTCAGCCTCCCGAGTAGCTGGGATCACAGGTGCCTGCCATGATGCTCAGCTAACTTTTTGTATTTTTTTAGTAGAGACGGGTTTCACCACATTGGCCAGGCTGGTCTTGAACACCTGACTTCAAATGATCCACCTGCCTCAGCCTCCGAAAGTGCTGGGCTTACAGACATGAGCCACCATGCCCAGCCAAATTTTATAGACTCTTAGGTGTCATATATTTCATAATTAAACATAAAAAACTAAATGTTTACTGTAGTTTGTAAATGAAAGAGCAATAAAAAATGTTGCAAACTTTTAAACATCAAACCTGTTGTATAGCTCACAGTGACCCTCCTATTAAGCTGTGGTAAGCTCCAATTGGTATTTCACTGTTATTTTCTAAAAACTAGGTGAACAGATGAAAAACAGAATTCAGTTTTAAAACAAGATATTAAGATAATGTTACTGGTTGAAAGTGTCCAGGTTGTTGGTGCCTTGAACCAAGAATTGGACGCAATGCAAAAATGGAGCAAGGAAAGAATGAAGCAGCAAAGCAGACATTTACGGAAAATGAAAGCACGCTCCACAGGGTGAGAGCGCCTGAGCACAGGGGGCCCGTTACTGAAGTTTCTAGGGCTTAAATCCCCTCTCGAGGTTTCCATTGGTTACTTGGTGTGTACCCTACGTAAATGAAGAGGATGAAGTAAAATTACAAAGTCATGTACTCGGTGTAAGCCCTGTGTAAATGGAGAGGATATTTCTTGTCATACTGCAAGAGTTTCCATTTGATTTCGTTCTCGGAAGTCAAGGTGAATCGGCCTTATGTTCCTGCCTCCAGACCCTTTTCTCCTGCCTCCGTGGAATGGATGGCAGGACATGGAAAATGGTTTTGTCCAAATGACATGTCCCAGGGCACTGGCAGCTGAGGACAAGAGGGAACCAGTTGGTGTCACTGAGGAACGCTCACCCGTGTCTCCACACCGCACAGAACAAAGTGAGTGTCCTTGTCCTGAACCCTCTGAAGTGAGTATCTCGCCTCAGGGCTTTCATGAAACCCTTTTTAGGAGAGGCTCCTTCTCTCTCCTTCTGCAGCCACAAGGCAGCAGGGATAGCCCCTCTCTCGCTGAAGTTCTTCTTAAAAAAACAAAGAGAATAAAATACTAGAATTAATGTAATGAATAATAAAATAATGAAAATGAAAGTATGTTTCACAGAAGCAGCTCTGGAATTTCATGTACTGGTGGCATTAAAAGCAGAAAATGGGCCTATAGGCCTGGCGGGGTGGCTCATGCCTGTAATCCCAGCACTTTGGGAGGCTGAGGCAGGTGGATCACGAGGTCAGGAGATCGAGACCATCCTGGCTAACACAGTGAAACACCATCTCTACTAAAAATACAAAAAATTAGCCATGCATGGTGATGGGGCCCTGTAGTCCCAGCTACTCGGGAGGCTGAGGCAGGAGAATGGCGTGAACCCGGGAGGCCGAGCTTGTAGTGAGCCAATATCGCTTCACTGCACTCCAGCCTGCGCAACAGAACAAGACTCTGTCTAAAAAAAAAAAAAAAAGAAAAAAGAAAAAAGAAAATGGGCCTATAGAGCTCCATTTAATGGCAAAAAATTAAGGAAAGAATAAAAAGACTCTGCTAATAATGGTGACATGAGCTGCTCATATTGTCATTTTCTCTGGGACCTAATATTGGGGAGGAGGTGGGACCACCTGCCACCAGGCTCCAGGTGATTTTTGGGCTGTTCCCCCAAATCACTGCAGCCTCTTCCCTGCTGGTCCCTTGATCCTGCTGCTGTGCCGGGCGTCCTGAGTGGCAGGAGGCACCTTGGCAGCTTCCAGTGGGATAGGCCTGTGGCATTCTGAGCCTGAATGCCGTGATCACTAGGAAGTAAGGAGACATAAGCAGGAAGGGTTCAGGGATGGAGCAGCCGCTTCTCAGGGATCAGTCTCGGGCCCGAGCTGAGAAGAATCCCCTTTCAGGACAATGGCTCCAGGCTGAGGTCAACGCTATCTCTGTGCGTTATGATGACTGACCTGCATCCACAGGGAAGCGTATCTGGGCTCCTTGTTCCCAGGCAATGTTGGGAACACCTTGAAATGGGCACTGGTGGATTTCAATTCCAGCCTTCCAGAAGCCACTCCAAATGGAAATGGAGCTAACGGATGCAGGTGGTAAACAACTTTAGGTCCCAAACAACAATTTTCACATACAATATAGTGCACAGGGAAAAATAAAGCCTCGGGACCCCAACTCACAGCCAAAACGGAAAAAAATCATTAAGTTGGAAGCTGAATCATGCAAGAAACTGCATTTCCTTTTGTTCCTAAGCAGATAGCTGCAGATAGCTACATCTCCACAGGAAGCTGGTCTATGTTCACCTTATCTTATATAAAGGCTTATGTAGAGGACTGATTTACCGCATGTGAGATGAAGACGTAACTGATCCTTCCCCATCTGCTCTCTTTCTCTTGCAACCTGAGGAAGACCACAGGTTCCCTCTCTCCCCTCCTGCCCACCATTTTCCTCCAGCCCACCCTTTCCCTCCAGCCCACCCTTCCCTCCTGCCCACTCTTTTCCTCCAGCCCAGCCTTCCCCTCCAGTACAGCCTTCTCCTCCAACCCGCCTGGAAGAGGAAGAGGTCTGCAGCTTACATCAGAATCTCGAAGTTCACACCCAAAAAAGGTAAAAGATCCTGCGGGATGCTGGCATATACAACTAACGAGATAACCCTCTGGATGTACATCCTAGCATACAGGAAGAGCATTCTTGTTCATGGCGGTGGTTTCAAATATTTCAGTGAGTTTTCCCTTGAATGCCTCAGTTGGGAGCCACTTCAGTTCAGTGCAGGAAGCAAGGGAGCTTCAAGGACTGGTAGTTATGAATTCAAGCTTATACACAGCGACAGATCACAGGTCTGTGGAAGATACTTGTCAATCAATATTCAGAGGTAGCATTCCATAACTGAAGCATAGGGCATATCTGACTTCATCTGACAAGGCTAAAATCATGATTGTTTTTCTAACTGGGAAATTTATGTAACTTATTTGCCAATAAACAACCATCTCTCTCTCCCCATTTTCTGACATAACGCTAGTCGTTAGAGAAATGTTCCGATGATGTTCATGAAAGAACAAACCAATGTCTTCCGCTTTTAATACCACCTATTTCACACATATGACTCTTGCTGCTTCCATGTGACACTAAAAATATCGGGAGTGCCAGGAAGTCTCTTTAATCATCGTTCTCCAATGTGCTCAGGAGATGAAGTCATTCTGTGAAGTGGACTTCAGTTGACACCACTGAGAAAATGTCCTAGAGAAAGTAAAACTTGTAGTGGCCTCATACTTTACAGAAATAATCCAACTTCTTTTTTCATTTCTTTCCGGTTTTTGGACATTAATTTTAATTGGTTCAGGGCAACCTGTTTCTGCATCAAAGTCTTGGGAAGCTTCCATCTGTTTTTAAACTATACTATATTATATTATATTATATTATATTATATTATATTATATTATATTATACTATTTATTTATTTAGAAATAGAGTCTCACTGTGTCACTCAGGCCAAAGTGTAGTAGTATGATCACGGCTCACTGCAGTCTCAACCTCCCAGGCTCGAGCCAATCCTCAGGCCTCCGCCACCTGAGTAGCTGGGACTACAGGTGTGCCACCATGTCCTGCTAACGTTTTATTTTTATTTTTTGTAGAGACAGGATCTCGTTATGTGGCCAAAGCGGGTCTCAAACTCCTGGTCTCAAGCAATCCTTGTGTCAGCCTCCTAAAGTGCTGAGATTATAGACATGAGCCATGGCACGCAGCTGATTTATTATTTTATTTTCTCAGAACTCTATGCAACCTGATTCTTAATACATAAGGAAAGAGAAGCCAGTCAAAAGTGGAAGTAGTTGCACACAATGAAAGTGTCATTTGGCACTTAGACAAGAGAGGCGGATTATAAAAATAAAAGATCTACATGTCGCAATTGGCTGTGGGCTTGGACTCCAGCACTTTTTATTTTTATATTTTTAGGAGATAGTGTCTCACTCTCTTACTCAAGCTGGAGTGCAGTGATATAATCATAGCTCACTGTTATCTCAAACTCCTGAGTTCAAGTGGTCCTCCTGCCTCGACCTCCCAAGTACCTGGGACTACAGATGTGCCATCGCTCCAGGCAATTTTTTTTTTTTTGAATTTTTGTAGAGACGAGGTCTCCCTGTGTTGCCCAGGCTAGTCTCAAACATGTGACCTCAAGCAATCGTTCCCCCTTGGCCTCTAAAGCGCTGGGGTTATAGGTGTGAGTCCCTGTACCCGGCCAAGAAACCAACCCCACCTGCTTTCTATATAAAGTTTAGCATCTAGATACGAAGCAAAATAAGTTTTCAAGATCAAGGAGTCTGAAGGGAAGCTGCTGGGAGGGGAATGGGCTCAAGGCAGCGTTTTCTGGTCTACAGTTTTGCTTATTCTTGGACTTTCCAAAGTCCTGAAAGAAGCAGAAGGAAAGTGAGAAGAGAGGAAGAGGCAGGAGGAAAGGAGGAGGGCTGCACCTCTGCGGTTGCAGATTAGCCCAAGCCGGCTCAGTGGCTGGGAAGGAAGGGAGGAAACCCCCAAGGCCGAAGGTGGAGTCAGAGTCCTGGGTCCAGCAGAGACTGGACAGGAGGAGGGTGCCAGGAGCCAAAGACCTTCCTGCTAGTACTGCAACCTCTTAAACTGCTTAGGCTTTTATCTAAATTTGATATGTCCGCATTTTGTAGACCTCCAAACCAAGTCACTCAGGGTAACCCAGACAGGAAGGGGAGGATGATAGGAGAAGGTGCCCCACCTGATGATGCCCTTCTGGCTTTTATCCATTCCTGGGAATGACTCTTTCTCCAACTCGGGGGATACCCCTATGGGAGAATACAGTGGCGTGGACCAGCAGTGGAGAATTCCAAGTCCAAAAAACGATTGGCATTTTCAAGGAAAGTAAGAAATCATCCTGCATATATGAAATATTGGGAAAAAGGTTGTCACTAATAATTCTCAAGCGACCCCTCTGGTGAGACTAGGTTTCTCTGGGGATGTGTGGAGCAGGGTGTATGTACCGCGTGAGCACATCCCACCCTTCAGACTCCTTCAGCTCCTGTCTACTGTAGCAGTCAGAGGGCAACTCCGGTCCTCATCTCCTCTGAGCGACCCACTCACTCATTCACTCACTCATTCATTCACTCGCTAACTCATTCACTCACTCACTCATTCACTCATTCACTCCTTCACTCGCTCACTCACTCATTCACTCACCCTTTTACTCACTTGCTCATTCATTTACTCATTCACTCACTCATTCACTGACCCATTCACTCACTCACTCACTCATTCACTCACCCATTCATTCACTCATTCATTCCCTCATTCACTCACTCAGTCATTCCCTAACTCACCCTTTCACTCACTCACCCATTCACTCATTCACTCACTCATTCACTCACTTATTCACTCACTCACTCATTTCCTCATTCATTCACTCAATCATTCACTCACTCAAATCATTCACTCATTCACTCACTCATTCACCTCTTCACTCACTCATTCACTCATCCTTTACTCACACACTCACTCATTTATTGACTCATTCACTCACTCACTTGTTCATTCACTCACTCAATTCTTCACTCCCTCATTCACTTGTTCGCTCACTGACTCATTCACTCACTCTTTCCCTCACCCATTCACTCACTCACCCACTCATCTGTTCACTCACTCATTCACCCACTCACCCATTCACTAAGTCACTCATTCATTCACTCACTCACTCATTCATTCACTCACTCACTCACTCATCACTCATTTATTCCCTCGGTCACTCACTCATTCACTCACTTATTCACTTGCTTATTCACTCACTCATTCACTAAGACGCTCATTCATTCACTTACTCACTTATTCACTCACCCATTCACTCACTCACTCATTCACTCATTGACTCCCTTGGCAATTCATTCACTCACTCACGGTCACTCATTCAGTCATTTACCCACTCACTCACTCATTTCTCCTTCCCTCATCCACTCACTCACTCATTCACTGACTGACTCACTCACTCACCCATTCACTCATTTACTCACTCATTTACTCCTTCACTCACTCACTCACTCCCTCCTTCATTCATTCATTCAGCAGCACCCATGACAGGTTCACTCTGTCCTGGGCTCTGCTGTTGCCCTGGGACTGCAGCAGGGAATAGTGAAAGATCTCTGAATCCACGGCATTCACAGTTCAGCCAGGGGACCTTTCGAGAAGCCCAGCAGATAGGTGAAATGCCCCATATGTGACACTGACGAGGATGTTTTAAGAGCAGCAGGGAGGGAACAGGAGTGTGCATGGAGCCCAAAATTTCTAAGAGGGTGATCTGGGGAGGCCTCACCGTGCAGGAGACCTTGCAGGACAGACCTGTGGAAAGTGGGCAGAGTCGGTAGGGAGAGGAGGGCCTGGGTTGAGGAAAGAGCAGGCTAGGCCTGAGGTTGTCGGGTGCCTGCATGGGCCTCTGGGCAGCACCAGGATCTGAAGGGACCAGAGGACAGGCCAGTGTGGCTTGTGTGGGGTCTGTGACTCCGAGTCAGCAGAGAAGATGCCTGAATTACATCCTGATAGGTGCACCCTGACTTTGAAGCTGAGGACACCCGAGACATGGAGGTGGGGTGGAGGTTGGGGCAGAGCAGGGGATGAGGAGGGAGCCTGTTCCGGTCCAGGTCAAAGGTCGTGGCCTGGCCCTAGTGGCTCCAGATGCAATGAAGAGCCAATGGGGACTTTCCTGAGGGACTTAGATGCCAGGGTGGAAGAGCACTGCAAGGCTTCAGCCTGAGCCCCTGGGAGGATGGAGTCACCAGGAGCTGAGGTAAGGAAGATTGAGCGATGGGGGGTTGTGTGGGGGGTGCAGAGGCCTGAGCTCAGTTTGGCCCCTGCAGATTTGAGATGCCCACTCCATGCACAGGCCGAGACAGCAGAGAAGGGGAAGAGGCTGCAGCTCAGGTAGCCCTGGGATGTGCAGCCCCACATGCTGGGGCACTGGGTCATGGTGTCCTCATGGCTGGTAGCTGCTTCCCTCCTGGGATGCCAGAACTCCTTTAGGGCACATCGGCAACTCCTGCGCTCACCACTGAGGGGAAGTGGGAAGGGCAGCTGTCCCTATGCATGTTCTCCTTCACCTTGTCCTAGGCAGGTCCCAGGCAGCACCACCCTCCCAAGTGGCTCCCCTTGGCCGCTGTCTCTAGTGTTCACAGCCAGACCCTAGAAGAGGGCTGGACTCAGCGGCTCACTTCTGATGAATAGAACCAGGCAAAAGAGATGGCGGTCTCTCCTGAGATTGGATTGGGAGGAGCTGAGGTTCTGTCCACTGGAACTCTCCCCCTGGCTCTTGGTAGGTGCTAGTTCTGGCAAAGCCAGTCACCCGCCCAGGGCAGAGGGCAACCTGAAGCTGATGCCACAGAGAGACTGGGGCCTTCAGTCCAACAGCCTGCAAGCAACAGAATCCTGCCAGCAACACAGAAGTGAGCATGGAAGCAGCTCCTCCCCTGATGAGCCTGAGCCTTCAGAAGACACAGCAGCCCTAGGCAGACACCTGCTGCAGCCCTGGAGAGCCCCTGGGGCAGAGGGCCCAGTGAAGCCTGCCTGAACTCCTGGCCCAAGGAGTAATCATTCCTGGGGTATAAGTGTGTGCTGGTGTGGGCCTTTGGAGTAATCTGTCAAGGGACAATAAAGAACAAGCACACACCTCAGGTCCTACTGGGTGGAAGCTGTACGGTCAGCACGGCATGTAATATCTTCCTCTTAAATTAGAAGATTCATTGCTAAGGCCAAAGTTAAAAAAAAAAAAAAAAACAAAAAACTCTAGTTGTAGCAACATTGAAATACATGACTTTCAAAAAAAAAAAAAAAAAAAGCCATAGCTATTCTTTTCCATCTTTGCTACAGGTATATATTAATATATGTTAATTCCCTGACTGACTGAGCAATGGGCCAAACTCATAAGAACAGATGTGTGAGGACCGTCAGTGACCACCCTGACCCCAGCCCTTATACACAGACAAACTTTTGAACATAATCCGTAACCTTGGGGGTCTTGACACTCTAAATTTTATTGTTTTTCATTAGCTATTTCTATTCCCTAAACAATACCTGTTCATCGCAGAGAAAAATGGCATTGCCTATACTAAGCAAAAGAAAGGAAATAAAATGCTCAGAAATATTTACATATGTATGCAGACTCACACACACACACACACACACACATACACACACACGCACGCACTCACACACAGGCTCGCACTGCGTCTAGGCCTGCCTTTTCACTTATTTGTATGTCCTGAACATATTTCCATGTCAGTAGACACATATCTTTGTAGCGGTAACAGCAACTAAATATTATTGCAGCGCATATTTTTACCATCATTTATTTAACTCATCATGTTTGAACTGTTAGGTTGTATCTATCATTTTCTGTATTACAGACAATTTGATGACAAATGACCAATCCCCTAATGTTCAATAGAAAAATATCAATTGTATAAGGAGATAACGGGTATTTGGCTAAAATAAAATTCAGTGTGGCCCACCTTCTCCACATGTAACATGCTCTAAAAAGGCATGAATAATTAAATTAGCCCTTCTATTCTCCAGCACAGATCCTGAGCCCAACTGTGGGTGCAGGTGCTTAGAGCCTCGGTCTGCTCTTCTGCCCGCCAGAAGGCAAAGGCCACTCAACTGTCACCTTAAGACAGCCAGGATTCGCCTCTCCCTTTTAATTAATAGAATAATGCTCAGGTTCACTGCATGAGAGCAGCGCTCTCTGACTTTGCATTCATCAGGATAACCTAGGTGGTTTGTTTAAAAATACACATTTCCTGGCTGAGCTCCCAGAAACTGGACTTCAGTGGTTTAATGGGGGTGTGCATAGGACAGGTGATTCTGAGGACCACGAGGGGTTAGGAATTTCGCCGTTAATTCTGGCCAAGGGAGAGATTAGACCATCCAGCATTGTCTGCAGCATATATATTTTTTTCCTCTTTTGCAATGAATATTTGATGCTCAGCGTGATGAGCCCCAGGATGAGGCACACATCCAAGAAAAATCCATGCCTCTCCATCTTTTCCCCAGGATTGCCCTTTGGTGAGACTCTCCTTTGCGATTGCTTCACTTTCCCGGGTTCATAGAACAAACCTCTTCTTAGTCTCTTTTGTTGTTTCCTATCTGTTCAACAAACACCCACTGCGCAGGACCATCCTCCGGAAAGCCCTCGAGTGGGGCCGTTTGGGAGCCCTTCTTCGTGGGGTGAGCACTGAAGGAACCGGGATCCCATAAGCCCGTGCTTTTGTAGGGGCTGCTCCCTGTCCCATCGCAGGTAACTGGCACCAGGCTGTTAAGCTGTGGATGGGCAACTGGCACAGCGCTTTGGATGTGCGTATTTCAGCACGTGGAGTTGGCCGGTGAAGTCAGCCGAGGTCGGCACAGCGTACAGCAGCGCGCCTGTCCGTAGGGAGGAAGGGTCGTCCCGCCTCCCCGCCAGGTCAGTCCCGTTGCGCCTCCTCCTATCCCACTCTGACTTTCGCGCGCCCATGCGTCTCTGAGTGTAGCGCCCCGATACTCTCCCCCACCCCAAGGATTCTTCTCCCCACGGGACGAGCTGGGGGCCCGGGAGCGCCACAGACCCCGTGGACCCGGGAAATCGCAGCTTCGTCATAGCTAAGCTCGCCGCGCTCAGCTTTTCCCACCACCTGGAGGATCCACTCTCCGTGCGTCCTTCCCGACCTCAGGCTGCAGAGAAAACGTGGGGGCGGGGATCGAGGAAGCCGCGCGCAGAGGCTCCTAGCGCAGCCCCAGGAGGAATCCTGCCGCCAACAAGAAGCTGTGCGCGCGGCCGGGCTCGGCGCTGACAACAGCCGGATCTACCGGGCCTGCCGCGAGCCTCCGCGTCCAGGTGGGGTCTCCGCGCCCCAATTCCACCCCGCCCCGCCATCGGCGCTCCCCGCAAGTGCGGGGTTTCCACCGGCCCCGGCGTTCGCGCCCACTCACGGTCTCCCTTGCCACCCCCCCCTCCCCCGCCCCGGGAGATGCTCCCGGCGTTCTATTCCGCCCTGCCTTGGCCCGCCCAGCGAACGATGTGACCCCGCCCCCTTGCGGTCTCCCCTCCCCCGGTCGCTGCCCCTGCCCCCACCTGTGGCGCTCCGGGCATCTCTAAAGGCCCCAACCAGAGTCCTCCAACCCACCCGCGAGGCTAGCGCACCGGCAACGCGGCCCCACCCCCAGGGACTCCGCCCACTTGTGGTGCTACCCCCGCCTCCGCGACCTCACCCACCGCTAGCGCGGCAGCCACCTACGACGACCCCTGCGTAGGTCCTCCTGCCCACACCCGGCCCCGGCCAGCCCCTGCCCCTTTCTCTGCCCCTTTCCCTGCCCCTGCCCCTGCCCCTAGCCGCGCCCCACCCCCGCAGCCCCTCCTGTGCGCTTGGGCCCCGCCCGTCAAGACCCTTTGACGCTAGGGCCGGGCGGGGGCGCGGGCGGGGCAGCTTTTCCGAGTCGGGCGCGCGCCGGCAGGGTATCCATTGCCTGCTGCGCACCCGGACTAGCGGCTGCCCTCGGCCTCCTCGCCTTGGACGCGGACGACTCCCGGGCCCCCAAGGGCTCCTTGCGGAAGTTCCTGGAGCACCTCTCCGGGGCCGGCAAGGCCATCGGCGTGCTGACCAGCGGGGGACATGCTCAAGGTGCGCGCCCCCCTCCGGGCGGCGAGGGAGGGACGGACGGAGAAGGGGAGAAGAGGGAGAAGGGGAGAACAGGGCAAAGGGGATGGGGGAACCGGGCAGAAGAGGGGGAAGCGATGGGAGGACCCGGGGAAAGGTGGGGAAGCGATGGGAAGAACTGGGGAGAAGAGCGGGGAAGCGATGGGAAGAACTGGGGAGAAGCCCGTGCCCGGGAGCGGCAGGGGTACCTGCGGGGCGGCGGGAGCCGGCAAGGCAGCCCCGGGGTCCTTGCCGGGTGGGGCGGAGGAGGAAGGAACATGGCGATAGGAACCTCCATTCGGAAAATAGTGAGCTTTCCACCCTCTCCGGTTTATGTTTTAAATTGAGCCTGGTAGAGGGGGTCGCCTGGAGCACCTTCCGGGGTCGTTCTGCCTCTGAGCTGTAGGATGGGGCCGGGCTTCCCCTCCGAATCCTGGGTACAGCGCGATCACTTCTTAAGTTGCCCCCGCCCCCCAACTCCGCCCCACGCCACCCCCCAGCTTGTGGAGGAAGAAACGGCCGGATCCCGGCGGGCCTCCTGTCGCCTCGGGCCCCCCGCGGCGTGGGCGGGGTCCCGGCTGCTGCAATGCGGGAAACGGCAGGGGTGCTCTGGGTTCCCGCCTAGCGTCTCCGAGGCAGTCCGGCAGCCCCTCGCGTTTCCGTTGGAAGATTTTAAAAAAGGGTTTCCTGCGCTCGCATGTGCTGTCGCCTTCCGGCTCGTGACAAAACCGAAAACTAAAATGGGTCCCAGGCCCTCCCCGCCAGCCTCCGCGGACGGGAAGGACCAGGAAGCGGGGACTCCCGGACGTCAGCGGCGCCGCAGCGCGGGCTCTGGGCTTCCCCTGTCCTGTAATGTGGAAAGGGCTCTCCAGGAGGGGCCGAGCCTGGGCCCACGACGCAGGCGCTCCGGGAGGACATTTAACATTGAAGAGCGAGAGGTGGTGGAGACTGCGCTCCCCAGGCCCCGGGTGCACGTAGGGGCACCGGTGCCCAGGTTCAGGAGGGTGAGGCCTTCTTGGCCAGGTAGCCTTGTTAAATCTATGTGAAAATCACAGATAACTAAGTATCAAGTCGTCACAGATCATTTTAGTATCCTGAATGAGATGGCTACGGAAAACATGAAAACATCGTTACTGGTTACGTGCATGATGCATCCAAAACATTGTTACCTGCACAGTGGCAGCACTGATATCTGTGGGCTTTTGAACGTGTGGACTGGAGTGTTAAGAGCCCTTCAGAGTTATGACAGTAGTTTGATTTGAATGTTCTTTTCTTGGCGAATAAATGCTGTACATTGAATTTACCCAGGAAACTAGGAAGGTGAACCCACACGAAGGACACAGGCCTGTGGGCTGCTCCAGGCGCCCTTAGGGCGTTGCAGGGCCTGAGCCATGCGCTTCCTGCTCAACCTCCTGAGAGCCGTGACGGCGTCTCTGTTCTGCCTCACACTGGACCCGCTAGTTTCATATTCTTGTTATGGTTCCGAGGCTACAAGCGGTTGGATTCTGTGAGACACTCTCTGTCTTCCTCCTCCGGCTGCTTTCAAATGGGTCGTCTTTTTTTAGAACTGATTTTTTAAGCAGTGATTGATGGGGTGAGTTGTAGTGCTGTCCTGAACTGCAGAGGGAGCGCACTGAGGAACCTGGGTTTTGATGCTGTGCACATCAGCAGAGTCACCAGCCCAGGGCCCTGTCAGTCCCATTATTAAGCTCATTTCTTGCTCTTGTCATCGTTACTCAGACGCCTTAAAAAAAAAAAGCAAACTCCTGCTTGCCGTCACTGGCTGAGTTTGGCAAATGGGTGTTTACCCTGGAAAGAGGGGCATTTTGTCCTCTGGAACGTCTAAGGCGCCCTTTGGTGAGGTGGTCTGTTTCTGACCACTCTATCCCGTGGGCGTCCTTCCTACTTCCACCTTCCCTTTCCGAACGCCTCCGCCTCCAGGGCTTTAACTTTCCTTCTGTGTGTGCAAAGCAGAGGTTATGACTGTTGTGCCAGTGCCCTGTTTTTTCTTTCTTTCTTTCTTTCTTTTTCTTTCTTTCTTTCTTTCTTTCTTTCTTTCTTTCTTTCTTTCTTTCTTTCTTTCTTTCTTTCTTTCTTTTCTTTTCCTTTCTTTTCTTTTCTTTTTTCTTTCTTTCTTTCTTTCTTTCTTTCTTTCTTTCTTTCTTTCTTTTCTTTTCCTTTCTTTTCTTTTCTTTTTTCTTTCTTTCTTTCTTTCTTTCTTTCTTTCTTTCTTTCTTTCTTTCTTTCTCTTTCTTTCTCTCCCTCTTTCTTTCTTTCTTTCTTTCTTTCTTTCTTTCTTTCTTTCTTTCTTTCCTTTCTTTCTTTCTTTCTTTCTTTCTTTCTTTCTTTCTTTCTTTCTTTCTTTCTTTCTTTCTTTCTTTCTTTCTTTCTTTCTTTCTTTCTTTCTTTCTTTCTTCTTTTTGCTGAGGGCCCAAAACTTGCTGCATCTCAAAAGAAGCAATTGCATCCATTTGTTCACGATGAGCATAAACTGCTCTTTAAGGGAGACTAATTGGTAAACCCGGCTGCTGTGGGTAGAAAGACAGAGGTGGCCGCGGAAGCAGGGCTCTGCCTCTTGGAAGCCTGCACAACCGTCCTGCTTTCTTTCTTCAATATCCGCGGGGGGGGGGGGGGGGGTGGTGGTTAATTTTAATAAGCCCTGGAAACCAACAAAGCAGGAAAGTGCTAAGACATTGAGGTGTGAGATTTAAAATGACAACCAGCAGCCTCTCATTCTTCCTTCACTGAGGAAGGAAGGAACCAGTTGCCTCTTCGTTTTGGGGCTGCAGGGTATGTTTGGCAGCGACACTGGCCCTTTGTGCTGTGTGACTCATGAATTGAGATAGTTCTTTACTAAGTGTTTTGTGCAGTAGGTATGAAAATGGGGAAAGAGGGAGCACTGTCCGGGGTGGAGAGGCGTGGAGAGACGCTGTGATACATAGCGAGTCCTTTTCTTCTGGGCTCCTGGTTTTCAATCTTTTTCTTCTTTTTTTCCTAACAGCTTGAAAGATGATTTTTGTGTCTTAATTAAAAGATTGAAGACTGTGGGTCAGACCCAAACTAATTCCATTGGCATCAAAGAAAAGGATTCTTTACATATTTATCTATAGGCATAATTAATTTTTTTATTTTTTGCTGAATTATCTGGTTAGTCAAATCATACATTAGAGAAGTAATATTAAAAATTAAAAAATAAAAAATGTATCTGTAAACATATCCCCCTTCCATTCCAGTCTTTGTCTCTGTGTAATTTTAGAACCTTGGGCCATGATGTACATAGAGTTTATATTCTTTTAATATCTTGCTACTTCATTGTTTTCATGTTTAATCTTTGGGTTGATGTATCACAGGTTACTTGACCGTTTCTTACAGGTGTTTGTTTTAGTTTTTTTTTTTCCCTTAACGCTAATGTAAATTTGAGTGTTTGGATGGTAGTTTTAGCAGAATTTAAGGCAGAGTCTCAGTTAGGGTGATGGATCGATTTATAGTCCCTAGTTTGAGGAGGGAGGTGGCAATATGCCCTTTCTTCTAAAATTGATATGTTAAATCACAATGGACATTTACATGATTTTGAGCACTTGGGACTCCCCTGGGGTTCACTGGTATTGCAAGGTCAGGGCTGGGGATCTTCTGCTGGAGAGGCCCCCAGCGTGCCCAGCGCAGGGTCCTGAGTGTGTTGCTGCAGGACAAGCTCTGGGCTTTGCCCTGCAGCGGCCGTCGCTCTGGGAAGAGCTGGCTGCTCCAGGAATGAGGCCTATGCTCTGAAGCTCACAGTCAGCAGACCAGCAAAGGTCAGCACAGATGACCTTATATGAATCATTCATTTAACAAGCATTCATGGAATACACATTCCATGCAGTTGGAACTTAGAGTGGAAGGCCATCAGTTCACTGTTGTCTCAGCAGAACTTTGTCCCTGGGTCCCTGTTGAACTTAGAGTGGAAGGCCATCTGCTCACTATTGTCTGAGCAGAGCTTGGTCCCTGGGTCCCTGTTGAACTTAGAGTGGAAGGCCATCAACTCACTGTTGTCTGAGCAGAGCTTGGTCCCTGGGTCCCTGTTGAACTTAGAGTGGAAGGCCATCAGCTCACTGTTGTCTGAGCAGAGCTTGGTCTCTGGCTCCCTGTTGTAGCCTCTGCTCCTAGGAGGTGCATGGTGAGTGTTGGGGGACCCTCCACAGGCACAATTGCTGAACAAGGACCCCTCCCAAGGGTGTCAGCCCTAGGCCCTGAGCTCTGAAGAGGAGGAAGGCATTCCTGGGGCCATCTCCCCTTCTGGATACTGAGCTCTGCACAGAGAGAAATTCTTCCACATTCACTGCAGTGAAGTTCATACTTTAGAGACTGGGGCCTGCATTCCCCAGAATTTCCATGGCCACAGGTGGTGGCCGCACCATGCGACTGGTGTCTATGTTCCCTGGAATTTCCGTGGCCATAGATGGTGGCTGTACCATGTGACTGGGGTCTGCATTCCCTGGAATTTCCGTGACTGCAGGTGGTGGCTGCACCATGCGACTGGAGTCTGTGTTCCCCAGGATTTCTGTGACCACAGGTGGTAGCTGCACCATGCGACTGGAGTCTGTGTTCCCCAGGATTTCTGTGACCACAGGTGGTAGCTGTACCATGTGACTGAGGGTCTGCGTTCCCCTGAATTTCCGTGGCCATAGGTGGTGGCTGTACCATGGGAATGAGGGTCTCTGTTCTCTGGAATTTCCATGGCCATAGGTAGTGGCTGTACCATGCGACTGGGGTCTGCGTTCTCCAGAATTTCTGTGGCTGCAGGCTGTGGCTGCACCATGCGACTGGGGTATGCATTCCTCGGAATTTCCGTGGCCATATATGGTGGCTGTACCATGTGACTGAGGGTCTGCATTCCTTGGAATTTCCATGGCCATAGATAGTGGCTGTACCATGTGTCTGAGGGTCTGCGTTCTCTGGAATTTCTGTGGCTGCAGATAGTGGCTGTACCATGTGACTGAGGGTCTGCATTCCTGGAATTTCTGTGGTCGCACATGGTGGCTGTACCATACAACTGGGGTCTACATTCCCTGGAATTTCCTTGGCCACAGGCGGTGGCTGCACCATGCATCAGGTCCTCTGTCTCAGGAGTTGGTGCCATTGTCTCTGTTACTCCCTCGCCTGACACACAGAGGCAGTTCCTGACTTTGTCACTCCCAGGAAACACACAGGCATCTGTTTTGGATCCTTGTTTTATTTCCCCATCACCTTTCTCATCAAAGGGAAATTCACATCCCTCTAAAGCTGAAAATGGTGTGGGGCCCCCTGGTGGTCTTTCCAAGGCATTATCAGCAGGTAAATTAGATCATGTGGGCCAGTGTACCTGAAATGAAAACAGAAAGGTAAGTCGTGTCACTAAGCTTTGGTGGGAGATTCAGGGTCTTTGTTAGTGGCAGAATCATCCAAAGTAAGTTGTTTGTTCACTGCAGATCTAGATGGTTGGCTGTGTCAGGATTAAACTTAGCCAGTGTCGACAGAGTGTCGCTTAATCCCTCACGGAAGCGTGTCAAGTACATTGAAGAATAGCTGCCAAGTCTGCTATTGTCGGGAGAGAGGCAGGTACGTCTCTCGCTTAGCCCAGTGCTGCAGGAGGCCAGGCTCACGTCAGGCTGTGCGTGTGAGTGGGTTGGATTTTTAGCACTCTGGGACGGTAAAGCACAAACATCTATTTTTAACTTGTGGGTGACCTTCTTCTGTGCTGCTTGAGTCTCTGTGGGCCTTTCTGTTTCCTTCCTGAGGAGTCTGTGCCGGGGTCCCAAGCGTTCTCTGGGCTGCACCTCCGCGCCTGCCCAGTGAGGAGCCTCCTCCTGGTGGCTGTGGGACTGGGCTGGGCCCACACTGTCAGCATCGTCTGGGGTAAGCAAGCCCGTCCTTCCACACCTCAGTGTCCCCAGCTGTTGAACAGGGCTAATCAACTGACCGTCAGGATTAATGGGGATCAGATGCGCTCATCTCATAGCCCTGCTTGGTAAATAGCCACTTCCACTCTGTCCTCCAATGTGCTACTCTAGACTTTTTCTTTACCTCCATTTAGCCAGGTGATTCGAGGTGACAGTGACTATCAAGAGGGATGTACAGAGGAAACCAGTGGAAGAGAGCTCAAGGAGCAGACATGGGCGCAGGGAGCACAGTGCGGGGAGCACGGCTGCAGGGAGCATAGGCATGGGGAGCACAGATAGGTGTAGGGAGCATGGGCGCAGGGAGCACAGTGCGGGGAGAACGGGTGTGGGGAGCACGGGCGTGTGAAGCATGGGTGCGGGGAGCACGGGTGCTGGGAGCACAGGGCATGGAGAGCATGTGTGTACTTGCTCTGCTCTGACAGAGGCTGCCGAGCATGTACTCTGTGCTCAGATGGGTCAGAGCCTCAGTGCCTCTTTTTAAAAAAAAAAAAAAAATCTTTTTTTAAAGATAGGACTTCTGTCTTCCTGGTGGCCCCTTTTAGTCGATACTCTTTTAAGCCTG
This sequence comes from Macaca nemestrina, assembly GCF_043159975.1. Lineage (NCBI taxonomy): Eukaryota > Metazoa > Chordata > Mammalia > Primates > Cercopithecidae > Macaca > Macaca nemestrina. The sequence continues at coordinate 41,906 of NW_027257615.1, forward strand.
CTTTTCCAGAGAAAAGCTAGGAAGGATGGCCTATATAGGTTCCAGTCTGGGCATATCTGGAAGAATGGGTCTTTTTTAGGTTTGAGTCTGGCGTACCTGGGGACATCTTTGAACCTCCACTCAGAGTCCCAGAACCACGTGTAGAGGCTCCCCAAATGTCTGCTGTGACTTTCCCCTCTGCTCGCGGATGATGAAGAGCAGAACCTCACCCTGCCACGACCTCTGGGGTCCTCCTTCCTGGAGGGCAGTGCCTTGGTGACCAGCGTGTGTAGGAGTCTGAGCTGGCACCTTCGGGCTATGCTGTGCAGCGGGGGCTCATGCCATGGGGCATTCTTGTGTTCTGCACCGGGACTGGTGACGTTGGGCATCCTCGTGCACTGTGGACCACATGAGGTGCACATGAGCCAGACAGCTCCCGGAATTCGGAGCCTGGCTCTGTCTCAGGCCACCCACCTGTCTGTGGCATTTTTGAGGGATTGTGGGGACCGTATGAGTCTGTGTCCCCACCCTCACTGGCTGGACACCTGTGCCAGGCTGGAGTTTTATGTTTCACCATCCCCTGTTCCGAGTTGTGTGAATATTTATTTTCATTACCTACTCTCATGAGCTTTCCTTTTTTTAAAAAAAAAAAATCGGAGACAGACTTTGAAGTCCCCTGGCCCCACCGTTCGTGGACCTAATGGTATTGCAGAAATTATGACTTCAATTATGTATAATAACTGGGGCTACTTTAAAAGTCATGTAAAGGAACAAGGTGGAGTAGCCATTTCAAGCTGTACATCATGCTGGATTCTTAAGTGAACATTATCAGGCTTTCAACACGTTTTCTCTTTTTATTTACTTTGGAGAATATAATGGATGCTCAGAAGCTGTTGGGATTTAGTAAGAGGAAGTTATCCTTAAGAAGCTATTTAAGCAAGGGGACGGTTGGAGTAAACGTAAATTATGAACACACACCTATTCCAAACCAGAGAAATAAAAGCATCAACTGTACTGGGGTTGAAACTTGGGTGCTAGTGTGTCTTTCCTGCCCACAGTGACTGTGGCAGTGCTGTGGGCAGGAAATTCTGGAAAGAAGACTTGGTGCCAGTGGTAATTTTTGTGACGATTCATTTGCTTTCAGCTCAAGTGACTATAGTCTTACTTGCAAATGGCTAGGTCTCCACCAATGGACCACAACACTGACATAGGACACATGAGAAATGACCCTTGGGTTTTTAACAATTATTATTTTTAATGGACACATTATAGTACATATCCATGGGATACAGTATGATATTTCAATACATGTTTTTCGTGTGTAATTAGCAACTCAGGGTAATTAGCAGGTCCATCATCTCAAACATTTGTCATTTCTTAATGCTGGGAATATTTAAAATCCTCTCTTCTAGCTGCTTGAAAATATACAATAAATTGTAAACTATAGTCACCCTACAAGGCTATAGCACACTAACCCTTATTTTTACTATCTAGATGTAATTTTGTATCCATTAGACAACCTCTCCCTTTCTGCCTTCCCGCCGCCCTTTCCTGTCTCTAGAAGCCACTGTTCTACCTTCAGAGGGTAGAATATCGTTTTCCTCATAGAGATCTTTAACCTTCTTGGTTAGATTTCTTCTGAGGTATTTTTATTTTTATTTTATATTTTTGTAGTTAAATGGGATTGCTTTCTTGATTTCTTTTTTCACTGGCTCATTGTTGGTCTATAGAAATGCTACTGATTTTTATATGTTGATTTTGTATTCTGTAACTTTACTGAATTTGTTTATCAGTTCAAAGAGATTTTTGCTGGAGTCTTTTTTTTTTTTTTAAATATATAAGAGCACATTGTCTGAAAACAGACAATTAGAGTGCCTCCTTTCCACTTTGGGTGCCCTTGATTTCTTTCTCTTGCCTGACTGCTCTTGACTAGGACGTTCAGTGCTGTGTTGAATAGGAGTGGCACAAGTGGGCGTCCTTGTCTTGTTACAGATCTCAGAGAAAAAGCTCTTAGTGTTTCCCCATTCCCCATTATGTTAGCTGTGGGTTTGTCACATATGGCCTTTATTGTGTTGAGGTATTTTTCCTTCAGTGCCTCTTTTGTTGAGACTTTCTATCATGAAGCAGCGTTGAATTTTATCAAATGCTTTTTCTGTATCTATCGAAATGATATTATGGTTTTTGTCCTTAATTCTGTTGATGTGATGTAGCATGATTATTGATTTGTGTTTGATGAGCAATCCTTGCATCGTGGGATAAATCCCACTTGATCATGGTGTATAATCTTTTTGATTTGCTGTTGGATTCAGTTTGTTAGTATTTTGTTGAGGATTTTTGCATCTGTGTTCATCAGGGATATTGACCTATAGTTTTCTCTTTTTATTGTGTCCTTGTCTTATTTTGGTATCAGGGTAATGCTGGTCTTGAAGAATGAACTTGGCAGGATTCCCTCCTCTTCAATACTTTTGGAATAGTTTGAGAAGAATTGAAACAAAAATGTGTAGAATTCAGCTGCGAAGTCACCTAGTTCTGGGCTTTTCTTTGTTGGGAGACTTTTTATTATTACTTAGTCATACATGTTACTCATTATTGGTCTGTTTTAGGATTTCCGTTTCTTCTTGGTTCCATCTTGGTAGGTTGTACGTGTCCGGGAATTTATCCATTTCTTCTAGGTTTTCCAATCTGTTGACATATAGCTGTTCAAAATAGTCTGTAATGATCCCTTGTATTTCTGTGGTATCAACTGTCATTCTCCTTTTCTGTTTCTAATTTTATTTCTCTCGGATTTCTTTTTGTTTGCTTAGTGTAGCTAATGGTTTGTCTATTTTATTTATCTTTTCAAAAAACCAACATTTTTTTCTTCATTTTTATATTTGTTAGTTTCAAGTTTATTTAGTTCCTCTTTGATCTTTGTTATTTCTTTTCTTCTACCACTTTTGGATTTGATTTGTTCTTGCTCTTCTAGCTCATTGCAGTTCGTTGTTAGGTTGTTTATTTTAAATCTGTTTTTTAAATGTAGGAGTTTATTGTTATAAACTTTCCTCTTAATACTGCTTTTGCTGTATACCATAAACTTTGATATGTTGTGTTTCTGTTTTCATTTATTTCAAGAAATTTTTAAATTTCCTTCTTAATTTCTTCATTGACCCATCGGCTATTCAAGGGCATATTGTTTAATTTCTATGTATTTATACAGTTTTGAAAGTTCTCCTTGTTGTTGATTTTTTTTTAAATTAAACTTTGTGTTCTAGGGTACATGTTCACAATGTGCGGGTTTATTACATATGTATTCACGTGCCAAGTTGGTATGCTGCACCCATTAACTCATCATTTACATTAGGTATATCTCCTAATGCTATCCCTCCCCCCTCCCTCCTCCCCCCTCCCCACAACAGGCCCCAGTGTGTGATGTTTCCTTTCCTGTGTCCAAGTGATCTCACTGTTCATTTCCCACCTATGAGTGAGAACATGCGGTGTTTAGTTTTCTGTCCTTGCGATAGTTTGCTGAGAATGATGGTTTCCAGCTCCATCCATGTCCCTACAAAGGACATGAACTCATCCTTTTTTATGGCTGCATAGTATACCATGGTGTATATGTGCCACATTTTCTTAATCCAGTCTGTCATTGATGGACATTTGGGTTAGTTCCAAGTCTTTGCTGTTGTGAATAGTGCCGCAATAAACATACGTGTGCATGTGTCTTTATAGCAGCATGATTTATAATCCTTTGGGTATATACCCAGTATTGGGATGGCTGGGTCAAATGGTATTTCTAGTACTAGATCCTTGAGGAATGACCACACTGTCTTCCACAATGGTTGAACTAGTTTACCGTCCCACCAACAGTGTAAAAGTGTTCCTATTTCTCCACATCCTCTCCAGCACCTGTTGTTTCCTGACTTTTTAATGATCACCATTCTAACTGGTGTGAGATGGTATCTCATTGTGGTTTTGATTTGCATTTCTCTGATGGCGAGTGATTATTGTAGCAGGACTAGCCTCAGACAAAACATGATGGGAGGCTACATGTATCAGCTAACAGAACAAAACGTTTTACACTGCTTTCTCAAACAATGTCTGGAATTTACAGATAACACTAGTAGTTTTGGTCAGGGGTTAATATTATTATTATTATTTTAACCACCAGGGCCAGGTGGTGGTGCCAAGGTCGTCTAGCTATTTATCTTACTTCTGTTTCTTTCTAACTTTTTGTTTTCTCCCCCTTCTCCTGTCTTATAAACTAGGGAAAAGGGGAGACGGGGAAAAGCTGGGAAAGACAACAGGAGAAGTGGTGGTCTCATTCTATATTATGAGCATTTTTTCATGTCTCTATTGGCTGCATAAATGTCTTCTTTTGAGCAGTGTCTGTTCCTTGTTGTTGATTTATAGCTTTATTCTGTTAGAGTCTGAGAATATCCTAGATGTTATTTCAATTTTAGAAAAAAATGTATTGAGAATTCTTTTGTAGCCTAGCATGTGGTGGATTCTAGAGAATGTTCCATGTGCTGAGAAGAATGTGCGTTTTGTATCTGTTGGATGAAATGTTCTGTAAATGTCTGTTAGGTCCATTTGGTCTACACTGGACTTTAAATTTGATGTTTTGTTGTTATTTTTTGTCTAGATGACCTCCAGTACTGACAGTGGGATTTTGAAGCTCCTACTATTGTTGTGTTGGTGTCTCCCTGTCTCTCTCTATACATATATATGCATATATAAATTTATTTGAGACAGAGTTTTGCTCTTGTTGCCTAGGCTGGAGGGCAGAGGTGCAATCTCAACTCATTGCAACCTCCACCTCCTGAGTTCAAGTGATTCTCCTGCCTCAGCCTCCCAAGTAGCTGGGATTACAGGCATGTGCCACCATGCTGGGCTAATTTTTTGTATTAGTAGAGACAGGGTTTCACCATATTGGCCAGGCTGGTCTTAAACTCCTGACCTCAGGTGATCCACCTGCCTCCACATCCCTCCCAAAATGCTGGGATTATGGGCGTGAGGCACCGCGCCCGACCTCTCTCTCTATTTAGATCTACTAATATTTGCTTTATATATCTGAGTGCTTTGTTGTTGGGTGCACATATACTCGTAATTGTTATATCCTTTTGCTATTTTGATCTCTTTATTATATAATTACCTTTTTGTCTCCTTTTTACAGTTTTTGACTTAAATTGTGATTGATCTGAAATAAATATGGCTACTCTTGCTTACTTTTGATTTCCATTAATGTGGAATGTGTTTTTCCATCTCTTCACATTTAGTCTATGTGTGTCTTTGCAGCTGAACTGAGTTTTTTGTAGGCAGCATATAGTCGGTTTTTCTTGTTTTAAATTCATTCAGGCCGTCTCTATCTTTTAATTGGGAATCTTGGGATTATTTTGCTATTGATATCACAGTCCAGACATTAAGATTTTCTCACTTAAGTCGCTTGTACACAAATTAATATGAAGAGGAAGTAGAGTTTTTCTTTTGTCCTTTTGAAGAGAGTGATGGATTATTATTTTGACTTCATGCAAGTGAGGGACTCACCATGCCTGTTGGGATTTTAGAATTTCTTTCCTGTTATTAGGAACAGCAATGATCTGTAATGGGTTCCTGGAATCATCCAGTGATGGTCTGAATATCTTAAAAGTTTCCTTTCATGTCTCATTTTCTATTTCTCCCCTAGTAGCCATGCACCCGGGGCAGGACATGGCCTTACATTTCCTTGGTTTCTTGATGATTTCTTAGGTTTAGTGTTTGACACAGTTAGGATTCTGGATAAAATCAGCCCTTCTGGGAAGTGTGTAAGTCAAACAAGGACTTTCTGGTGGCGTTATACAGGTTTCCCATGCCCCGTGAGTACAGGAATAGCCCCCTGGGGAAGGAGAATGGGCACATGATGGCAGGGAGCCATTCTTGGATGGTCCCATCGTTCTGCAGGAATTGTCATGCAGGAAGAAGAAGCACATGGCGACTGAGCTGGTAGTGATTCTGCTGATAGTTTTGATCGTTATGATTTGCTCCTGAAAGGTGATGTGGAATGAACTGCAATATTTAGAATGCTGACATTCCTTGAAACAAAGATATAGAAAAAGGCTTATAATTGCATGATGCCTTGTAGTTTTCAGCTGCTCTCATGTGGATCCTTTTTCGTCCTTCTGAAATGCTTTCCCAGGAGAGAGCGTTGTTCTTCGTGTATAGATGAGGAGCCTGGGTTTCAAATGGTTAGGATTCAGTGCACGCATTGGAATCTTTAGTTTCCTGGAACATTTTCTATTCAAGTATAGACCACATGGCCTCTAAAGGCTGGCTCATTCTTAACACCGCGAATGGGGATCCAGCCTCACCTCTGGGGTGGGTGGCAGGAACTCCACAGCCATCCTGGGTGCTCTGGGGTGGGGTGGCTGAGCTGTGGCAGCCCCTCCCAGCTGAGCAGCAAGGCTGGGGAAAGCTCATTCCATTCCCCTTGGTTCTAACCAGGTAGAGGCTTACACTGCACATTTCCTTAGCTGGGAACCTTTAGAACTTTACATGTAAATCTAGTCTGTGATCCAGGGGGTAGACACATGGGTATTCACTGTACAATTCCTACATTTTTTGTATATTTAAAAAATTTTTTTATGTGTCGTGGATGACAAAAGAAATGAGACCCCTTTGAGTTAGCTTTTCTGTACAGCATCTTCTAGAATCAGGAGGCTGGACAGGGTTTAGTTTCATCAGAAATCTGAATCTTTCTGGTCAAGAGACGGCACTATTAAGTTCTTGGTTGTGTGGTTTCTGGGAAAGAAATATTCCAAATGAGTTCCAGGAATCACCTCTGTGGGATTTCTACAGGAAAAGTGACCACTCTTGAAGCTTCGCTGTCACTAACAAGAATAATGGTGACGGTTTCTAAGCTGTCTCCAGCCAATCTTTAGTTCTTTTATGCAGAGTGCTTTTATTCCAAGTGAAGTGCCCTTCTGTTTAATAGTGACCTCCAGTTATTACAGGGATTGCAGCTGCATTTGATGGACGTGAACCTGCTCATCTCTGGCTCCCCAGCTTCGCCTCTGGGGTGCGTGGCAGGAGCTCCACAGCCATCCTGAGTGCTCTGGGGTGGGAAGTCTCTAGGGGGAGTGGACAGTGCATGGCCGGGACGTTCCTGTCCGACGTTCCACACTGGTGTATGGGCGTCTCTGCCCTGTTTCCTCCGTCCGTGCGTCTGTGGCGTTTCCTCTGTTCGTGCATCTGTGGACTGTTTTCTCCGTGTGTGCCTCTGTGGCACGTTTTCTCCGTCCATGCGTCTGTGGCGTTTCTTCCATCCGTGCGTCAGTGGCGTTTCTTTCGTCCCTGCGTCTGTGGCACTTTTCCTCCCTCCGTGCGTCTGTGGCACTTCTTCCCTCCATGCGTCTGTGGTGTTTCCTCCGTCCGTGCGTCTGTGGTGTTTTCTCCGTCTGTGGATCTGTGGCGTTTCCTCTGTGAGTCTGTGGCCTGTTTTCTCCATCCACGCTGAAGGCCGTCACTTCTCTCTAGTCACCACTTACTGATCGCTCCCTGTGTGTTGAGCCTGTGTCAGGCGTGTGGCGTGTGTCACCTGTGTGGCAGGGGTTTGCGTGACACACAGGGACACACGCTTGGGGATCTGCAGTGTTGGGGTCATAGCCACGCAGCTCAGCCCTCGGTCTGAGGGTCTTGGTACCCACCCAGCTCTTCCCGAAGCAGTCTCGGGGCAGATCCCAGCTCTGCTTTCTCTCCTCGAGGTACCTCATGAGGTAAACTAAGCAAATCGAAAGTAGGAAACAGTTGTGAAATGAGGCCTGGGTTCAAGTGTCCTTCTCGGGACCTGCATCCTTCCTCTGTGCTTCCTGGAAAGCCACACCTGGGACGTTGGAGTTCAGGCTGTCCTCCAAACCGTTTGCTCCTCTCTGAAGAGCGCCCCCCTTGACTGGCCGTGAGCAGCTGGAGTGGATTGCAGGGAAGGGAGGTGGGTGTTCCTGTAGAGACGCCAGGGTCTTACCTGGGGAGAAAGGAGCCTGCACTGGGCAGGCCGCCCTCCTGAGGAAGGGGATGGGGTGGGAGGAGGCTCTCGTGGACAAGGGGCCCACCTCCTGCCCTCCTTCCCTCTATCCCAGTCTGTTGTGAGGGAGGGCGGGACCCTAGGTGATTTCTATGCAGATCTTCAATTATCCACGCTGTGAAACAAATACTTCTGTTTTTAAGATCAGAGGAAATCTCCTTTGTTTGTCTGCCTTTTATTTTATTTTATTTTATTTTATTTTATTTTATTTTATTTTATTTGAGAAGGAGTTGCCCAGGCTAGAGTGCAGTGGCGTGATCTCGGCTCACTGCAACCTCCACCTCCCAGGTTCAAGCAATTCTCCTGCTTCAGCCTCCTAAGTAGCTGGGATTACAGGTGCCCGCCACCACATCCGGGTAATTTTTGCATTTTTAGTAGAGATGGGGTTTCACCATGTTGACCAGGCTGGTCTCAAACTCGTGACCTCAAGTGATCCACCCGCCTTGGCCTTCCAAGGGGTTGGGATTACAGGCGTGAGCCACCGTGCCCGGTCTGTCTGCCTCTTAGTTAGAACCTGTGTATTTTATGTTTTACATTTCACTTTTCTGGGTCAGAACAGTAGTGTTTCTTTTTCGTAGTGTTGCTATGAATGTCCTTTACGATTAGGAGACTGGGTTGGCTGCCCACTGGAGAGTGGTATCAGTGGGTCACGGTCACCATCTGCCGCAGCAGCGTCCAGAGTGTTTAGAGTCTTTCCTGGACGTAGACACCCTTTTGTCTGACATTCAGATAAAACCAATCACCACATTCAGATAAAGAGGTCAGAGCTGGGAACGGTTAGTGCACATCCACCTCTCCCGAGAGTGTTCACGCCTCTTCCACGCGGGGCTAGGCTGCTGCTGAGCATGGTTCTGCTGGCTGTGGCTGTGGCCTCTTTCCTCAACCACAGCCATCGCAGGCCTGCCACAGTTTTTATTCTTCTAGAAGAGAATAGGCAACACAAGAGAAGCAAGGTATGTTAGATATGAAACCGTTAAAAATTATTTCCTCAAACATTGTATATATTTTTTGCCCATACCTAATTTGATAGCAATTTTAAAAAGATTAAAATGAAAAAAAAAATTCCCCTATATTAAGTCTTTGAAAGGCATCCAACTTAGTTTTCATACAATTATTCTCTCTTTGGAGTCATACTTTATTGGTTTCAGTAATGTGTAACAAATGCACCAGCATAAACAGATTTAGGAGCAAACAACTGCTTCGTAATTATAGTTCAGCTCGCGGGGCCCGGCTGTGGGGGTGCAGCCTGCGCCTGCCTGTGCGCCAATAGGGCTGGTCACCTTGAGCATCTGGGAGTGTCTGGGTAAGTGAGGTCTGGGCAAGGCAGCATCCACACACCTGCGTAGTTCTCACTTTGTCCACGTTATCCGGCAATGCCACAAAATTATCAAGTAAGTGTTCTCCAAGCGCATATTCAGTTAGTGTTTGGAAAGTGCATAGGTACCTCATACAGCACCTTTAAGAGGAACTAGGAGCCCAGGAATGAGAGCGGGTGTGAGGCCTGTACTCTCTTTGCATAGATAAAATATGCATGTGCATATCTGAGGCCAGAAAGTTAGATTGGGGCCAGAATGTGGAAGTCCTTACCTGTGGGATACTAGGGAACCACTGAGGGTTTCGGAGAGAATCGTGTCTCTGATGTGCGGCATGCCGTGGAGCCGGGGGGTGACAGGGCAGGCTCATGCAGGGCACTCGCCGTGGCCGGAGGAGGAGAGAAGGCAGCCAGTGAGCTGAGCAATTCGGTGCCTGGGTCAGGAGGGGAAGAGGGAGTACAGGAAGGCGGATGAAGCTGCGAGTCTGCACCCCGAGGTCGCCGTTGCGCTTTGCCGGGAATCAGGAGAAGCAAGTGTGGACCTGACTCAGAGATACTTAGAGACACCACTGCAAGCTGCAAGTTTGGAAATACAGGAGGAGGCTTGGGGAAAATCTGGAGCAGGGAGCATTTGGGAGCCTCTTAGGTAGAAGTGCAGGTCAAGTAGCCAGAGTGTGAGGCGTGCATGTCCGGAGAGAGGAGGCCAAAGGAAAGCCCACATTTGGAAATGGAGGAAGGGTTGGAAGACCCAGAGAAGGCCCTGCTTAGAGTGCAGAGAAGAGCTGGATGGCACAGTTCACTAAAGCCCAGAGCCGAGAGTTTCCAGGAGAAAGTCCCAAGTGTTGCTGAAAACCAGGGGGCAGGACTCCAGTTGGAGCCTGTGAGGGGAGCCTGGCGGCCCTGATCCCTGAGAGCAGCCAGAGCCTGGGTGTCATGGTGGAAGTGGGTGGGAAGTGCAGGAAGCAGGTGGAGATGGTCCTTCAAGGCCTGGTGCTTCACACAGGTAGCCAGCTGTGGACCGAGACACAACTGGAGAGGGGCCTGAACCCGGAGCATCTCCAGGTGGAGGAGGGAGCCAGGAAGGGCAAAGGTATCTGGAAGAAAGGGGGCAGGCATGGAGCCAGGTCCCCAGGGAGGCTGCAGTCTTCTTTCCCTGTTCATGGACTGGTTGTTGGTTATTTTGAGTTCTCAAAGTCGTCCACTCGGTGCGGTCCAGAGAAAGTTCCCAGGGTCTCAAGCCGGAGCAGGCCTTGTGCTTTTCCGAACACTGTGCGTGTTGACTCAGGGTTACCGTCAATGGCTAATTCTAGCGTGTCTTTTGTTGAAGTCTGCAGAAGAGCCTCAACCAGCGCCGGCTTTTGAAGAACTTAGAAAACTTGTGTTCTTCTGATTCTGGGATTTTTGCCTGAAATGCCTCGTATATTTTTGGCTAGGTGTTGTTAGCACTTGTGTTACAGCATTTGGAGCTCTGTATTTTTGTGATGTGCTAGCTGTGAGGATGTTTAAAATTAGATTCCTAGAAATCAGGTTATAGGAGCTCTCGGCCATGCTTCATGGGTTATGTTTTGACCCCTCATAGTGGACCCCGTTGCAGTGGCTATTCTTAGTATTTGTGGAACACCTGACTGGTGATGCTAGGAGAATGTGATTTGTTTTCTTTGTAAGTCTAAAGTCTAACGACCTTGTAGAGTCTTTATACCTATCTCTTATAAATCAGCTTTAATATACTTGAAAATGTCCTCATTGTGCCCTTGAAAAGCAGGCTCACATTTTAAAAGTCATCCTTTTAAAATCCTTTTCTGCAGCCTGTGCCCTTTGTCTGTTTTGTTACCTTCACTGCAACATCATGAAACAGGGACAAGGGCTATAATCTATTTCATACACAGAGCTTGAAACAGGGACAAGGACTAGAATCTCTGTTTCATACACAGAGCTGAACTGTGCTGAGCGACCTGCTATGCTGACGTCTGTTTCTGTCATGAGAGGGAACCCAGGCCTCTTGACTTTTCCTTTTGTACATTTTCAAAAAGAATACTTTTTCCTCTCTTGGGTCCATTCCATTGTGGGATTCTCTCCTAAGGCTGTTTCTTTGCGTTCCATTTTGACAATTATGATTTATTTCTGAGATGATGAAAGGGCAGTGAAAAGGCCTGGGAAAGAGAAAGCAGGAAGAGAAGGAATTGTCTCATGATTTTAGTCAGAAGGAAATCACTCAGACAGAAACGCTATTCCAAATGGGTCAGATCCCAGGAAGTGGGATTGAATAAGTGACATGATATCGCACAACTCTGTTTTACATTCTTGCTGTTGCCAGGGGTAACGAAAAGAACGAGTATATTCATTCCGAGGTCAAATATATATCTTTGCTGACTCTGACTATAATTAGCAGAATTCGTTCAGTTCAAGTTTGAGAATACCTTTACAGAAGAGGGTCTTCGTGCACGTGTGCCTATTTCTATTTATATGTTCACACGTATTGGAGTATAAATGTGTGTGTGCTGTGTGTGAGACCTCATTATTTGAAACAAGAAATGTGCAGTAGAGCTTCTTAATTACGGGAAGGTACATTTGGGGGATAAACCACTTTGTTTAGAATTGAATAATGGGGTCTTTGAGGGATGTATATATGTATGTGTGTTTGCATTTATGTGTATGAAAGTGTGTATTGCATGTATATGTGTTGTGCATGTATGTGTGCCTTTGTGTGTAATGTACATGTGCATGCATGTGTATATGTGTGCATGTGTATTTGTGTTGCATGTATGTGTGTGCATGTGTTACATGTTTAGGCACGACTGCACATATGTGCAAGTAGGCATGCATGGATGCTCATGTGTATATAGTTATACATGTATATTTGTGCATGTTATGTCTACGCACTTACGTATGTATGTGTGTCAGAATGTGTATGTATATGCATGTGTGTTTGAGTGTTGTGTGTATGCTTGTGCGTGTGTGTTTGAGTGTTGTATGTTTGTGTGCGTGTGTTTGAGTGTTGTGTGTATGTGTACGCATCTGTTATGTGGTGGTATTATGTGATTATGTGAACGTGTGTGCATGTGTGAATGTATGTATTGCATATAGGTGTGCGTGTCCATGTGTGTGTGTGTGTGTGTGATATGTGTCTGTGCATGCATGCATGTGCACATTTGATTTGTGAATCCTCTCTGGGAGGGGCATGTTCCTGGAGACAGTGCATGGGATCCTCCGCTGTCCTCTCAGGGAGAGAGACATTGTGAAAGTTCGAGCCATTAGGTAAACATGCCTGATGTTCTATAAAACATATATTTAAATATACCACTGGGGTTAAATATATGTTAAATGGGTGCAAAGCTGTTATATTGCATTAAAAGTCATGTTAGTACTTCCTGGTTAAAGGCTTTGTGAATGATTTCCTGTACATGGGACATAATACACCACACAGAATTACAGCAGGTCAATGGTATTTGCCAGGAGGTCTGGCTTATGATTGGTATTTCTAGTTGCAGACATGCAGGTTGAGCTTTGCTGGACTTAGAGGAGGGTCATTGACTCTGCCCACTGAATGATACCAGCGTCTCTGCTGCTTCCTTTTTCTGCCGGCTTCATCCAGAGCTGGGACAGCTGCTCTCAGACGCATTGTACTTTTTTCTACATAAAAATCTGCAGCATTTGTTAGCAGTCCAGTAGCAGACCGAGTGGCAGGTCCAGGGGCAGGTCCAGCGTCAGGTCCAGCATCAGGTCCAGCGGCAGGTCCAGCATCAGGTCCAGGAACAGGTCCAGCAGCAGGTCCAGCGACAGGTCCAGGGGCAGGTCCAGCAGCAGGTCCAGTGTCAGGTCCAGCGGCAGGTCCAGCCAACTTTCCACATGGCCCATGTGAAAATGTACCCTCTCCCTTCCATTTTTTAAAGCAGTATCATTAGTAGAGCCTACTGCCATTTCTCCTTGAGCTCCTCACAGTGGATGGTAAGCATTTGCTTTATTAAAGCAAAGTTCCGTGCTCTTTGTGCTAAGTCCCCTCTGCCTTTCTGTGAGAGGCTAGAATTGGGATCGACCCTCAGCTGTGCCAGAGCCTTGGTACATGTCTCAGTTCTGGAATCTACTCTGTGCTTGTTGCCTTCCATCCACCGACAGCCGTCTGTCTTCCTGTCACTCCTTCAACATGGAGTCCAGCAGTGTGCACACAGGTGAGCCTGTGTGAATGCTGGTTTTGTAGGATCTTATCGGGACCTTAGTCATCTTTTCACTAGGAAACCAGACACTGCAAAGGACTTAAAGAAAAGCCCAAAGAAGCCGTATCAGTAGAATCATAGAGACAGAATTCTACAACCATAGGAAATGGCATTGATTATCATGAAATGTGCATTTATGTGAGGCATAGTAAAACATCACATTTCTTACTGGGTAAGAGCTTGGAAAAGATTATGAAAGTATAACTGACTCTACTCTTGTATCGTAGAACATGGTAAAATGATGCAAGGTATTGTATAGAATGGAACAAACAGAATATAATTATATAGAGTAGCGCAGAATAGAACAAATAGCATAATGTTATATAGGGTAGCATAGAATAGAAGAAACAGTGTAACATTATGTAGTGTAGTATACAATAGGAAAAATCGTATTACATGGTCTAGAATAGAACAAGTGGGATAGTATTGTAGAGTATTCAGTTGAACTAATGACGTGGTATTGCATAGCATAATACAATCTAGATTAGAACACACAGCATAGTATTAATATTACGTAGTGTGGTGTGGAATAGTAGAGTCGCATGGCACAGAACAGAGAGGATAGTGTTCTGTAGCACTGATGCAGGAGTTTTGCTCTTTAGCTCAGCTGGGTCCAGGTTCTTGTCTCATGACCAGGAAGAAACAGGCACGGGGACATCGAAGAGTGAGTGCAGTGGAACTCGTTAAGCTAAAAGTTAAGCTCTCAGCGAAAAGAGGGGTCCTGAGAGCAGATTGCTGGTCGCCCCCTTCCCAGTTGACTACAAGGGCTTTTATATAGAAGCTGATGGGGCTGGTCTCGCTGTCTAAGGAGCAAATATCTGGTGGTTCCACCCCATTCCCTCGTGTGCATGGGGACCTTTAGTCTGCTGTGAGCATGCTTAGGAGGGCCCCCCCGTGCAAGTCCCCCTATCTGCACAAAACATGGGCTGGAGGCTCTCTGGGACCCTTCCCTTACTGTCTGCCTAAAGCAAGCTGGCTAACTCCTTTCTGTATAGAAGAAAATAGAATAGAATAGAACAGATAGTACAGCATTTTATAGTATGGAGTGAAGCTGTAGTATTCTATCATAGAGAATGGAATAGTATAGAATAGAACAAACAGATCGTACTAGTGTAGTATAGAATAGTAGCCTCAGGCAGCACGGAGCAGGGTTGTGCTCCCTATGTACAGAGTGTAACCACCAGGAGAGCGTTCTTCAGTGGGGCGTCACTGGCCCTTCATATTTCTTTGGTTCTGCGGAAATGAGGAGAGGAAGTTAATAGAGGGGGTGGAGGTTGGCTTTCTTACTTTTAAGGCGCTCATTACTTCTTGGGGATCATTTGATGGTCCCCTTTGGTAGTATTCTGTGAAGCAGTCTCTGTACTCTGTGTAGGGTGAAATGTGGGGCAGTCTGTGGACTGTGTAGGGTGAAATGTGGGGCAGTCTGTGGACTCTGTGTAGGGTGAAACATGAAGCAGTTGAGAAAGGATGAAGTCAGAAGTAGCTCAGCAGAGATGCACCAACTCTTACCTGGGAGACTGTGGAGCAGTCTGTGGACTCTGTGTAGGGTGAAATGAGGTGTTTTGTGTGAATTGTTGTCTCATGCCTGGCACATAGCAGAGCCTCCGTGGATCTTGCCGTCGTGAACCCTCTGATAACTTCTCTACAGTGCCGTCCACACTATAAATACCACACATTGTGGGAAGTCCAGGCCTTTTCAAAGGCTGGGTTTCATTTTAACAAAATTGTTATGCCCTGCTCATTTGGAATGGCCAGATCATCCTGCACTTCTGACTTCACCTGTCCAGCTGGGTACACCTCCCTGCGTGCTGCCAAGGTTTATGGCGGAATTCCCTGACGCCACTACCCTCACTGCCTGCACCTGAATCTGCTGTGGGGTGATTTCCTTATTGGACTTGTCTGGGGACCTCCTGAGGGGTGGATGGGTGAGGACTGGGTTATCTGGGGAAGGTGTTCATGGCATTCCTGGTTGCAGTCTGTGTCTCTGTTGGAAGAGATGCTTTTAGCACATCCGTTAATCCAGACGTGATTAGCAAGGAGTGTCTCTCCCAGGTAAGAGTTGGTGCATCTCTGCTGAGCTACTTCTGACTTCATCCTTTTTCAAGTCTGTTACAAAGAGAACTTTGGTTTCTCAAGGTTTAAGAATTGATGTCAAAGAGCAATTTAGTGTTCTTTTTGAGTCACCAGCCTTGCTGTGGATGATTCATGAGTCTTTGGTGGTTAGGGCCACAGCACAATCGGTGGGCCGTCTGTTCCCCACCCTGGTGGATACTTTCTCACCCAAAGAAACGTATTCTGTTAACATGTCTCAGTTAGAATATTTTAGTAGGAGACAGAGTTATGGCTCTTGTTTTAATTTGTAATAGATGATTACTGTAGCAGGGTCAAGGTTGAGACTTGCAGTGTAGCTCATGGAAAACATTGATTAGAAACACCCAAAATATATCACCAGCTTTGTTGCTGCAGCTCCAAGGGACTAGGAATGCATATATATTTTTTCTTTTGTTATTATTTATTGTTTTTATTTTTGAGACAGAGTCTTGCTCTGTCACCCAGGCTGGATTGCAGTGGCATAATCTCAGCTCACTGTAACCTCTGCTTCCAGGGTTCAAGAGAATCTTGTGTCTCAGCCTCCCAAGTAGCTGGGATTACATGTGCCTGCCACCATGCCCAGCTAATTTTTGTATTTTTAGTAGAGACAGGGGTCTCACCGTGTTGGCCAGGCTGGTCTTGAACTCCTGACCTCAAGGGATCTGCCAACCTTGGCCTCCCAAAGTGCTTACATTACACACATGAGCCACTGTGCCTGGCCACCATGATCATTTTAAATGTGGCACTGAATATCTGCCTTTTTTTTTTTTTTTTTAAGAAGTGCAAATGTTACCTCTCACACCTCTATTCTGTTGCTGGCCTGGGCTGGCCAGCAGGGTTCCCAGGCTCGAGGCCATGTCTGAAGTGTTGTTGGACAGTGTGGATCTGTGACCCCTTGGTCTTTGGGGACATGGGGCACCCCGAGACACCCACAGTCTTGCGAGGGCTTACGGCTCTGTGTGTGGCTGCTGTGAGGCAGCCTTCGGTGGGGAGGAAGGAGAGCAGAGCCCATCTGTCCTGGTGCGGAAAATGCCCAAGAAACCAAAGAAATGGTACAAAAAAACATCATCTGCCCTGGTGCCATTTCTGTAAAAAAAAAAAAAAAAAAAAAATTCACTCTGAATGTGGTTCTGTGCTTGAGGAGGATAGAAAATACCTGGAAAGGCACAGAAAGTGTTCTTATGGGGTCAGCGCCGGGAAGTGGGATGGGAGGCTTGGGAGTGTGTGCAAAGGAGGAAGTGGCATATTTTATTCTAGTTTATTTGGTAGAGCAAGTGATGAAAGTGAAGCTTGAGTGATCAGAGCAGCTCGGCCTGGCCATGGGTAGATCCCAGCGTGTCCCGCCTCCCGCCTGCAGCTGCAGCTCTGTTTCTCAGTCACAAATGAGACAAGTGGCCTGAGGTTGTGGGCCAAGGAGGGGCAGCTCGGTGTCCCCAGCACCTGACTGTCCAGGCTGCTCTTGGGCCAGCCTGAGGGAAGGGGCGGAGGAGAGCTGGGAGGGTGCACAGTGTGTCCTCCTCCCCCGCCCTGGGACTGAGGTAAGCCCAGGCTGCTGTCAGGATGGAGGAAGATGCCCTCAGGAAGGAGGAAGAGGCCGATGGAGTTTGGTCAGCAGCCAGTGTTGTCTTTCCCACAGGGGATACGCAGTGCCCCAACTAGCAGGAAAAAACTCTGCTTTAGTTTTTAAATTTTGCTCATTCTCTTTATCGTGCTGGTCATGGTAAGATTTGGATATTGTTGGTAGGAATCAGTGTCAATTGCGTACAGTTGACTCTTGTCCAACACAAGCTTGAGCTTTGCGGGTCAACTTATAGGTGGATTTTTTCAACCAAACTCAGGGAGAAAATACAGTGTTCTGCCACGTGAAACGCATGTCGGAGGGCTGATTCTTTGTACACGCAGAAAATACAGTGTTCCTGCCATGTGAAACGCGTGTCGGAGGGCCGACTCTTTGTACACGCAGGTTCGGCAGGTCCACCTGTGGGGCTTGAATGTGCCTGGATTTGGTGTCCATGGGGTCCTGGAACCGACTCCCTGAGTCCAGCGAGGCTGGCCCCGGGATCGACTCCTTGAGGACAGCGAGGCTGGCCCCGGGACCGGCTCCCTGAGGACAGCGAGGCTGTTTCTAGTAGCAGGTGGTTTATTTTGTGTTTTCCCCCTGGCTCCACACCCCGTTCTCAAAGACACGGCTGTCACAGGGGGACCAGCTGGGGCAGGGGAAGAGTGGAGGGCACCTGGTAGAAGTGGCCGTGGACTCTCTTAGGAACGATAACCGTGACACCTACCATAGACGAAGATGTTGGTCTGCACTCTTCTCGTGTTGGTCTGGGGCATACAGTGGCCGTGGGCTGGTGTGGTCCACAGCCCCGGTCTGGGGCATGCAGTGGCTTTGGGCTGGTGTGGTCCACAGCCCCGGGCTCCGTGGTCCCTGACCCCGAAATCCCATCCGGTCCTGTGTCACCTTGGGCCAGCTGTCTCCTGAGGGGAAGGGAACAGGGAACAGCCCTCCCCGCATGGCCTCCCCAGCACCACCCACCCCCAGGACCTCCAGTGTTGACCCTGCTGGGGGCTCCTCTCTCCTGGGGGGACCTTGTCCCAACAAGAGGACTCCATGGGCTGCAGGAGGTGTCGAGCTATTTTCTCTCCTGGAACTGGGTTGCTGGCAGCTCCCAGATGCAGGAGGAAAGGCTCAGAAGTGCCTTCATAATAAGGAGTTGTTGACGTGAACTTTGGACAGCAAACACTGCTTACATTTCCTTTTCCATTTTGATGCGTTAATGGTGTGCGGCAACACCGTGACACACGGGGATGCAGGTGATGGGTGACCCCCCCGCAAGGGGGCCATGCACCTGTTTGATAAGAAGGCATGCTTCTCTTACTGCAAATAAAAACTTTTAATGGTTTTCTGCCAGAAAGACCCTGTCCTTTATGTAGGATACATAGAGGATCATTTGGCAAGGGATTGGGGATTTGGGGTTAAACTAAAAACAAATTAATTTCATTTTGTAGCACTCTGAACCCATTTGAGTTAATTATTCATTGAGAATTTGAATGGCACACACTGTTCTGACTTCCAATTTCCCCCTAATGAACGGCATTTGCTGTAACATGACAAAAACCTTAGTCTTAGAATTACTGGGTAATGTGGAAAAAGTCAAAGTTGGTTCTCTGTTGTTTTGCTTTAAGGAAATTATATTACTTTGCAGCCACTTAGTTTTCTCCTTTCCAGTAAGAAAAATTGCTTTCTTACTACCTGAAAATTCGTGAAGGTCAAGGGGACACAGGCTGCAGTGCATTAAAAGCCACCATCAAATGTGGACGTGGACCGAGTTTTCCCCTGTTCTCTCCCACCATCAAATGTGGATGTGGACTCAGTTTCCCCCTGGTCTCGCCCATCATCAAATGTGGACTTTGACCCAGTTTCCCCGTGTTCTCGCCCATCATCAAACGTGGACGTGGACCCAGTTTCCCCCGTTCTTTCCCACCATCAAATGTGGACGTGGACCCAGCTTCCCCCTGTTCTTGCTAACCATCAAATGTGGACTTGGACACACTTTCCCTCTGTTCTTGCCCACCATCAAATGTGGACACGGATTCAGTTTCCCTCTGTTCTTGCCCACCATCAAATATAGATGTGGACCTAGTTACCTTCTGTTCTCACCCACCATCAAATGTGGGTATGGACCCAATTTCCTTCTGTTCTTGCCCACCATCAAATATGGGCATGGACTCAGTTTCCCTCGGTTCGTGCCTACCTTGCCACCATGGCTCATTTCACAATCACTCAGGAAAGGAAGAAACATTATTTTTAATAGGCATGAAGGCAGTTGTTTTTAACCTAAGGAACAGGACATAATTCCAGCAATGGGAATGACCAGCCGAGTGGGTCTGTGTGAGGTTTGGAAGAAAAAAAGGATTTTAAGTTCCCCTCTCTGTGTGTGCCCACCTCCCCCAGTTGAGAGTCACAGATTTAATTACTTTAATTTTGAGCTTAAAATAATTTGACAACCTAACAAAAACTACTACAGTCCTATAAAATTCTGCTGTGTGTTTGGTTTTTCAGTTGCTTTTCTGAATATGGTAAATGAATGCATTATGAGTTGTTATTTTAGTAATTGCTGTAAAAATTAATGTATGTTATAACCAAGTGTTATAAAGTTAATTTAGCACCAAAGTAAAGCTAAAGCTGCATTGATTTCCCAGTGTAGTTGTGCATAACAACGGCTCCATGAGGCAGGGGCTGTGACCCTGCAGTCTGGTGGAAGCAGGTGCCACCTGGCTGGTGCGTTCGCTGCCCGTCCCCTCTTGCTGCCAGGCAGCTTTGCAGTTTCCAGGCTATGCGGGAATTGAGGCCGGTGGTCAGTAAGAGACGGTGGGGAGTTGGGTGGTGCAGGTTGGCGTGGGGTGGAAGGAGGCGTGGAGAGCCTGGGGAAGCCTGGACAGCAGCTCCGGTACCTGCACAGGGGGGCAGGGTGCAGCGGCACGGGACAGTGAGTAGCTCCTGGAAACAGCCGTTGGGGTTTTTATAGATGAGTCTGTCTTCAGCTCTGCATCCCTTTCCTGCTGAGTCCGGGTGGAGGGTGGAGGCGTCGAGCGCTTGTTTCTCCAGGTGAGGGCCCATCGGACACAGCCAGTGTTTCCTGGAGTCCCCTCACCTGGGAACGTGCCCCTGCTCTTTTCAGAACAAAACAAATCTTAGTTAAACTTGACACATCACCTTTCCAGAAGGTGTTTAAGTCTGTATGCCTGTTAAGTCACCTAACTTTAAAGAGTAATGATACAATATGCTTCTTTTTTGGGGAGAAAACCTAGCTGATTTAAAAGATAAAATCAGAGGTTGGGGTCGCAGCATTTTGGAGGAGACTTGGTTTATGTCCTAGTGGGCAGCAGTGTTTCCTCAACTATGGTGTTTGCTCTATTATTACATTACAGAGGTGACACTTCAAGCATAGGGAAATGGAAGGCAAAAGAGCGCCCCCATTCAGAGATAAACGTTATCAACATATTCATGCACTTCCTTCTGCTGTTTTTGCTCTTCACTTTTTGTTTTAAGACCACGTTCGTAGGATGGATATATAATTGTTTATGGTGACTTTAAAAGCACCTTTCTTGCTAAAAAGAGTATTTTTTCAGTCTGGAAAATTTAGACAACATGTTTTGTTTAAAAATTAATTATAATACCACCGTGAAGTCATCAATGTTTTTATACATTTTCTTGGTCTCTTTATGGACTTAATAGATACAATTTAACAAATTGGAAATAACGTAATATTATGCATAAAATGTTTCTTGGCATTAGAGATGGAGCAGAGAGGAGGCACAGGGCTTCCCGCTGGCTGAGGTCCTCCCAGGGTGTGACCAGCAGCCTCCCAAGTTTAGGGTCTGCACGGAGTAAGATTTCTAAATTGCCTTACACCACAACCCCTGCAGCCACGCGTCCCTTTGATAAGGGGGTGTAGTCTGATAGATTTTTCAAGACAAGAGTTTGCTGGATCTGAGGCTGTTTCAGCTGCTTCTGGAGACGGCAGCTCTGGGACGTTTGTGCCAGCTCTCCCTCAAGACCCCACGGATGCCACATCCTCATCTTTTGGAACCCAGTGTTGTAGAGGAGAAATCTGAAGCCAGTTTGATTTTTGCTTCTTGGTAGGAAGCTGATGTTTTCAGGCTTTTCCCCTTTATTTCCATAATGAAGATGATGTCCCACCTCATCCAGAGGTGTGTTTGTTACCTTGTCGGGAATGTCCAGCCCTTATGTCCCCCTTCAGGTCCTCAGTCCCTTTCTCAACTTCCTCGCAATCCTCCCCATCTCATCCATCTTCACTGTAATTCTGTTATTTTTTTCATTTTTGTGCTCACTTTCCCATGCGACTTTTGTTCTTGTTTCACAGATGCCCGTGCCAAACTTTATGTCTGGGGCTCGAGGGCCGTGTTTTATTCTGTCTGCCTCTGCATGTACTTTTGAGAAGTGGGGTTGGAGGTTGCCCCCCAGGTGCTGTTTCAGCTGGGCCTGCCCAGACTCTGTGAATTGGGGGCGTCGGGCAAATCCCATGTGGCTCTATGGTGGGCCGTGCCGCTGAACCGTACGTCTGAGGTTTGGGGGCCGTGTTTCATTCTGTCTGCCTCTGCATGTACTTTTGAGAAGTGAGTGTGGGGGTTGCCCCCTGGGTGTTTCAGCTGCACCTGCCCAGACTCCTTGAAGTGGGAACGTCGGGCAGAACCCGTGTGGCACTACAGTGGGCTCTGGTGCTGACAGAGCAAGAAGCCGCACTCCCAGGACGTGCTTGCAGCTGTGGGCAGGACTGGGATTGTGACAGGATCATTTCCTTCTCTAAAATACATCTCAACAGTTATCCAGAGGGTTGGCTGTAGGCTTTCAACAGCTTCACTCTTCTTAGTTACCAGGAGACAATTCACTAAACAGAGTTGCTGTCAGGGTTTAATTAGGAATTTCTGCGAGAGGCTGGTGGTACAGCTCCCTCTGCAAGCCTCCTGCAGCCTACCCGTCCCCACTCTTGGGCCCAGCCACCTGCATTGGTCTGTGGAGACTGCACATTCTCTGTTCTCCTAAGGGGCTCCTGGACTTCGGGACAGCCTTGGTAAGTTGATGTGTAACTCCCAGTCTCTTCTCTCTTTAAGTAAGTACGTTCATGGAATCCTGATCTTCGAAATTGTTTCATCTTTGTAAAACAGTCATAGTTTCCTAAGCCACCTTGTGTCTGAGTGTGAATCACTTGTTATTTTTCACTGCAGAATGAACAGAACTGGAATCATAAGATTTAGAGGGTGATGAAAAGACAGAGGTTAGCATATTCCATTTTCTCACCTTTTCCTTACACTTTTTCCTTAAATGCACCCCTCGTATGTCTGTGAAGTTCTTCCCAATTCTGTAACGTCACTCCATCCGCAAGTGGAACATTTGTGAACAGTAACAAGTATTGATGTATACACCTCTGCAACCCCGCTGGAATTAATGCTTTTTATTTATGAATGGATGGTCATCAGATGGCCAGAGGGATTCCCTGTGAATTGCGGGGGTCCTCATGCCTGCTTGTGAGTGACATGCACATGGCGAGGGCTAGGGAATCTGAGTCTCTGTGATTCGATTTGTGACATCGTTTACGCAAGGCAGGTGGATGACTCTTTGAGCTTGGCATGCTCCTGGGTGGCACAGCACAGCTGACATGGAGTGGGGCAAGGGCTTGTTCCACGAGTTTCTGTGTTTTTGTTGTTGTTGTTGTTGTTGTTATTTTTTTTGAGATGGAGTCTCTCTCTGTCACTCAGGCTGGAGTGCAGTGGCGCGATCCAGGCTCACTGAAAGCTCCACCTCCCGTGTTCACACCATTCTCCTGCCTCAGCCTCCCGAGTAGCTGGGACTACAGGTGCCCACACCACGCCCTGCTAAATTTTTTGTATTTTTAGTAGAGACGAGGTTTCACAGTGTTAACCAGGATGGTCTCGATCTCCTGACATTGTGATCCACCCGCCTTGGCCTCCTGAAGTGCTGGGATTGCAGGCGTGAGCCACCGTGCCTGGCCTGTTTTTGTTTTTTTGAGACGGAGTCTTGCTCTGTCATCCAGATTGAAGTGCAGTGTCATGATCTAGGCTCACTGCAACCTCCACTCACTGCAACCTCCGCCTTTCAGTTCGAGCAATTCTCTTGCCTCAGCCCCCCTAGTAGCTGGGATTACAGGCATGTGCCACCATGCCTGGCTGATTTTTGTATTTTTAGTAGAGACAGGATTTTGCCATGTTGGTCGGCTGGTCTTAAACTGTTGGCCCCATGTGATCCACCCGCCTTGGCCTCCCAAAGTGCTGAGATTACAGGCATGGGCCACTGCACCCGGCCCTGTGTTTGACTCTTAAATCTTCTTTTTCTTTTTAATATTTCTGTTTCTGGACGGCCACTCAGTGGATATGGAGGAAGAGTTCACAGATGTCCGTATTACATTTCTTACTTAAATTAGCCTCCCTTGAACACTGCTATAGGGTACAGATGCATGAAGGGCTGAAAGGGTGGTTGCGTCCCAGTAAGTGTGAGCGTGGAGCTGGTCTGTGAGACCCCGGTGCCAGTGAAGGCACCCGTGTGAGATGGCCTGGGATGGGGGTGTTCAGAGCCCTGACCGTGGCACACACCCTTCAGCTTTGATGTTTCAGGCCATTGCTCTGGTCATCAGTGAGCAGAAGGTCTAACAGCAGTGATATTTATCACTAGCTGTGTTGGCCAATGTGTTAGGAGGGTGAACCTGTTTGACTTAAGCTGTTTGACGGGTTTGCATTTAAATAGACAACTGGTGACCTGGTGCCTGGACGCTTGCTCTGTGACTTGCCCTACGTGGCTTCTCCCTCTGGTATGCGTTAGATGAGATGGGCGTGTTTAGGGTGGTGTGGCCCTAGACTAGAAATGCAAACCCTGCCTCACCCCAGATCTGCCCCACCCCAGTGTGACTTTTGGAGGTGGAGGCCCAGCATCCTTCACCTGCCCTCCAGGGTGATGCTGAGGATGCTGAGGTTTCAGAGCGCTGCTTTGTTGGCACTCCAGCAAGTCCTGCTTAAAGAGGCCAGGATCTGAAATGGCAGGTTACCAAATTGTATAGCAGAAAAATAGAAACGTTTCCTTAGAATGGGCGTAGGAAGAAAAATGATTTCCTTCACCATATCTGGAAAAGATTTCAAATTAGCAGGCACTATTTGGAATTATTAGTGGTCTCCTGTATTTCTTATCCTTTTTTTTGTTTTTTGTTTTTTCTTTATTTTGATACAGGGTCTCACCCTGATGCCCAGGCTGGAGTGCAGTGGTGCAATCTTGGCTCCCTGCAACCTCTGCCTCCTGGACTCAGGTGATCGTCTCACCTCAGCCCCCTGAGTATCTGGGACTACAGGCACGATACCATACCTGGCTATTTTTTTTTTTTTTTTTTTTTGTAGAGACGAGTCTTGCTATGTTGCCCAGGGTGGTCTCAAATTCAAGCATTTGTCCTGCCTCAGTCTCCCAAAATGCTTCTGTACCCCTGACCCAACAAGGAAGGACAAGAGGCGTGAGCCACACTCCTGGCCTCCTGTCTTTCCTTGTTGGAGTAGGGATGTAGAAGCACTTGCCGCAGCTGACTTGAGTATATCTCGTTTTGCTTTGTTTTCGTCACGGGTAACCTGGCAGTGCTGTGCACCAGTGCTGCTGGCCAGTTGTTTTTTCGATGGACTGGCAGAAAATCAAACTGAGACCCGGGTTCCTTTCTCCCCGGGTACTGACCAGGTGGGAGAGGAAGGACGTTATCTGAGTATCAACTTCATGAGGGCTGGTGGGGAAACGTCAACTTTAAGGTGCCTGGGATCTAAGGCATGGAACCCAGAGTGCAGCGGAACATAGGGGATGTAGCCTTGGGAGCAGAGACGTGCGGGCCAGTGCCCTCGTTCCTGGCAGGTTCTGAGTGCAAGAAAAGGTTAGTGACCCAGCCGAAGTCACGGAGCAACCTGCCAAGACCTGCCTGGATGTGTGGCTGGCATCTGTGCTGGCCCCAAAACTGCCCATTTGGGGATTCCTTGCAGTTTCAGACCCATCTAGGGGTCCGGAGAGGGTCCCAACCATGACCTCAAAGAACCAGGTGTTGCCTTGAGATCCTCCAAGGTGAGGGTAGGAATTTTTTTTTTTTCAATTAGCAATAATTTGTTGTGAATGATCTTGGACCTATTTTCCACTTCTTTGTATAGGAAGAGAGACAGAATAAAAAGTCTCAATGTGCCAGATGCCATGTAATGAAGTCGTGGGGTTAACATTGTTGATTATTATGTAACATCACGTTAAGTGGAACATATTCACACGTGTCCACAGCGTGTGCGTGTGCCCAGTCCGATGAGCAGGTTGGGTTGGGGTCGCTGCTGGTTCATGCAGCCCCTCTGGGTGGTGCTTTCTCTGTGACTTGCCCAACACCGTTGCTGCTGCCTCTGTTGGAGTTCAGCCTTGACCGGCCTTGCTGCCACCAGGTTCTCGGGGCCTGTGCACCCTCTTCCCCGCGCGCACCCTCTACCCCGCGTGCACCTTCTTCCTGGGGCACACCCTCGTCTCCGCGAGCACCCTCGTCCTCCGTCCTGCCCACCCGGGGTC
Organism: Macaca nemestrina; assembly: GCF_043159975.1. Lineage (NCBI taxonomy): Eukaryota > Metazoa > Chordata > Mammalia > Primates > Cercopithecidae > Macaca > Macaca nemestrina. Next base: position 67,630 of record NW_027257615.1, read on the forward strand.
TGCTGTGTGTTTCTACTCAGCCCATGCCTGCCTCTTGCTGTGAGCTCAGTTTATTGAGGTGCGGTGAGAAACCAACAGAGGGGAGCAGTGTCCCAGCTTGTCAGGGCAGGAGGGAGCCTTGGGCATCTCTTCCCCAACTCTGGCGACCCACCCTTCGCGATATAGTGCTGGGGAGAGAGGTGAGTTCTAAAGGTAAGACGGCCGTGATTTCCTGAGTCTTAATTACCTAACACTGGGTCATCTGCCATGTCGCCTCATCGAAGGGCACCTCTAGAGACAAAGCAAAGCCTCTGGTGGCCGTGGGCGGGGTGGCCATGCCTGTCTGTGGGTTCTGTAGAACCTACCCAAAGCCCCTCCAGCCGTGGGGATGTTCAGGCACTTGCCGCCTGTAGGAAGTGTGCGTTAGCCACGTGGTAGGTGCGGACGCCTGGAGGGATAGGCACAGGCCCACAGGCGTGGTGAGTGTGGGAGATTTAGCCACGTGGGGACGTGTGGCGGGATAGGCACAGGACCACAGGCGTGGCGGGTGTGAGAGAAAGTGCACAGAGTGCCCAGCAGATGGCGTGTGGTCAGCGGAAGCCGTGAACACAGGCCGGGCTCGGGAGACACATTTGGAAATACACTTTAAGCAACATCAATGGATAATGCTGCGATTTGGTTTCCTCCCGTGGTCCAAAACATGTTCTAGAGATGCCGCTGCTTTGTGTGTACCTGAGACAAGGGTCTAAATGTATTAGGGCCTTGATGTAATCTGTAAGACAGGTACAAAATGCCTATTTCAACGAGGCACTGAACAAGAAAGCGTGCTCTATTCAGTGCAATGAGAATGCTTCATTGTCATAAGCAAAGTAAAATGCCCCCAAGGCGAGCTTGCCATGTGTTTAATGACCCTGGACACGAGCCTCCTAAACCTGCCAGAAAGTGCTTCCAGCGTGGCTTCATGCAGTGGTTTCATGCAGTGGCTTCAGTGGAGAATGTGCATATGTGGCTGATACTGAGAGCTGCGCAGCACCCTCCTGACCTGACGCATGCCCATGTGTGGACCGTGAGCCGGGCAGCACCCTCCCGACCTGACGCATCCCCACGTGTGGGCCATGAGCCGGGCATCCTGACCTGACAGGTCCGCATGTGTGGACCATGAGCCGGGCAGCACCCTCTTGACCTGACGGGTCTCCTTGTGCCCATTGTGGGACCTCCGTCAGTCAAACAAGTGACACATGTCAAACTGAATGCAGGGAAGAGGGTCCAGGATTGCACGCAGGCTGCATGTCTCATCCTTCTGAGGCCTTCTGGGAAGCCAGGAGGGCAGTGGGGTCTTTTGCGTGTTTCCTCCTGGTGGCTATGAATTTGTACCAATGGCTTTTTGCAAAAGGGCCCGGAGGCGGAATCAGACCCTGTCTTAGAAAGGATGACGTCTTCACGGGCACCTCTTTCCGCCACTCTAGTGCTCCTGTGATTTTTCAATATGTGCACCCTGCAGACTTCAGCCTGTTGGTGTCTTGGGGGAATAGATACCAGGATTGTTCCAATGTGTGCAAACCTGAAACAGGAATTTCTCTGCATTAAGTTGGTCACCAAAATGGGAGGTAAGGGGAGAGGGGAAGGAACTTCTTGGCCTCATCAGCCCTTTTCTTGAAACTCACAGTCAAACTTTGTCAAATTCTAGATGATGGTGCTTTAGTCGATGCATTTATGTATGTTATGTCTCGTTTTCTGAGTATGGTGCTTCGAGAATTTAAATATTAAGGTGAAATTGCCATGCACGGTTGAATTGGCACCATAATTTGACTCTCTGTAAAGCCTTTTGGTTTTCTGTTAGAGTGACTTACCATTTTTTGAGTTAACTGAAACAAACTCTGCTGTCAGCACGAAGGAACCACTGTCTAGTTAGGACATCCAATTAAATAGAATTCTCCTAAATAGAGCGTGCTCTTTTCATAAATTTTAAAAATTCATCTATTCATCAAACACATATTGAGTACTTATCACCCTGGTTGCTAGTCACTGTTCATATATATTTTTAAGGAATTACTTCCACCTAGCTCTGAAATAACATTGTATTTAGAATTTAGCCCAGAGGTGATTAAGCATGAACTTTTCTCAGCAGTCTTGTTTTCATTTTTACTTGATAACATGTTCTCAGACTCGGTGCCCAGCTGACGTTACTGTGCATTGCCCCAGGCACACACCTGGCCGGCGCTGTGTCTCTGGGGCTTTAGAGCAGGAAGGAAGGGCTGCCAGGTGTCTGGCCCTTCCATGTTTCCCTGGGGGAAGGATTAGGCCTTGGGCAGGAGTCTTGGCTTGTCTTACTGGATTAGCTGGTGTCATTCAGTCAGCTCTGCCTTGGTGTTAAGCTCTGGACTGACTCTGACCTCTGAATGGCAGAGGAGAGGATGGCGTTTTAGAATCAGTCATGCAGACCGGGGCACCCAGCAGGTCTCGGATAAAAAGTGGTGGCAATTGATCACTTCCCTTTTTGGGAGAACTGTGTGGATTGACTCAGACCTCTTTCTTTTGATTTTATCTTGAGACTTTGCAGAAGCAAAAATGCCTTTAAAAAAAATTAAATGATGGGCTTTTGTAATGTTTGTGTCTCCCCAAGATTCACAAGTTGGAATCCTCACCCGCGAGGAGATAGTGCTAGGAGGGGGAGCTTTGGGCGGTGAGGAGGTCGTGAGGGTCTCATAAATGAGATTTGTGCCCTCAAAAAAGGGACTACAGAGAGCTCCCTCGCTCCTTCCATGGTGTGCGGACCCAGTGAGAAGCGCCGTCTATGAACCAGGAAGCCCTCACCAGGCAAACCTGTCAGGCCTTGACTATGGACTTCCCAGCCTGAGACTGAGACTGAGAGCTGTGAGAAATGAACTTGTGTCATTTGCCAGCCCCTGCCCAGCCTGTGGTGTGTTGTTAGAGCAGCCTGGGTGAACGAAGGCAGGTCGTGAATTTTCTGTCATGCTTTCTGGCTTCAGATACTTGCTAGGGAGATGTCACCATCTTACCCAGGTGGAAGTGTCTGGAATCAGACGTTCCGTTATGATTTGACCTTGTTCTTGCCCCACGCCTGTGCCGTTCACACCTCCAGGTGTCTCGGCTGCCCGCGGCCCCTCCAGACGTTTCTGATTCGGGGTGTGGTGCTGGTCGCGGCCGTGCCGTCAGTGACCAGGAGTAGGAGCTCGCGCCCCTCGTGAAGCAGCAGCCTCACCCGGAAGCTGCCGAGAAGCATTTGACAGAAGGTGATCGCGCCTCGAGACTGAAACTTCCTGTTTACAGGGAATGGAGGTGCATAGTAGGGAATTTAATGATGGCCCTAGAAACAGATGCCTCTGGGGTAGGGGATATTCTGCAGGACAATGCAATGATCTTCTCGAAAAGTGAAGATCACAGATAAAAGGGGTGCGAGGCTGTCCCTGACTAAGACGGGGAAGGAGAGTCACTCAGCACAGTGTGTGCCCCGGATAGAAAAGACGTTTTCGGAACGATTGTGCTACCTGAACATAACCTGGACAACGATGCTCTGAAATCATTCTTGTCTGCCGATGATGGTACTGCGGCTGCAGAGGGGCCTTTATTCCTAGGGAACGTGTGCCTGAGGACTCGGTGAGGCAGCAGGAGCCTCTCACCTTCAAGTGGCTCCAGAGAAGAAACAAATCTGTCTCTCTGTCTGATCTACAGAGAGAGTGAGAAAGCAAATCTAACGAAATGTTAGCAGTTGTTGGAGCTCCACGTGGAGAAAACTTGACCACTCGTTGTACTGTTCTTCCACTTTTTAAATATGTTTGAACATTTTCATAATGAAAATGTGGGAAAGTAAAAATAAATCTGGAAATTAGAACGGAAGTGAGCCCAGCCAAGTGCTCTTGGGTTCAGCCGGGAAGAGCCAACGGTCCGTTGGTGTTCTCTCGACTCGTCGTGGGGATTTCCTCCTCCTGGGTTCACCACCTAGTTTTCCTTGTGATAGTTATTTTATACATAGCTATGAGCATAGGTGATACTGAAAACACACGTTTAGTGTGGTTTGTCATTAAGAATTTGGAGAACTGGCTAAATAAACCACTTGTACAGAGTTGAGATGAGCACTACCTGCCTCAGCGTCTGTGGTAACAGCTTCATTTGGGTGCAGAGCTTGGCAGAGGTTTGAGTGACTCTGTCTCGATGGTCCTCTGTCAGAGGACAAGGTTAAGCATCACCACCGAGGGCCCTGTTGAGCCTCTCGGCTGGAAGTAACCTCCCCCTGGCTGGTGAGGCAGCCTCTGAGGGCCTTTCCTGACAAAGCCCTTCACTGAGCTGCAGTTTGGCCATCTCTGCCCTCACCTCCCCGACTGCAGGGCCTCGAGGTCTCACCACCTCCAGCCTGAGCACCCAGTGCCCAGGGGCAATTTCCCACCTTCCCTGGGGGCTCAGGATTCTGGCTCCCGGGGCAGTGCCCGCAGCTGGGCCCCTCCTCCTGGGCTGGGGGTAAGGCTGGCCACGGCCTCCTGCTATGTCCCACTGGCCACTTCACCGCAGCTGCAGCCCTCACTGGGTGGCCCCTCCTGCTTCTGTTGGATGAGGAGATGCAGGCCTTCACCGAGGCTTCCTGGCCTCGCCCCTGCTGGCCCCAAGGCTGTGCCGCTTCCCCCTTCCCAGCCCCTGGTCTCTGTACAGTGTCTGTCCAGGATGTCTGTCCATCTGTCCTTGACATTCTGTCCAGAAGCAGCCACTGTCATCTTAGTTTGTGAGGGGCGAGCAGAGCCCAGGTGCGGTCGATGTGGAGATGCTCATGCACTTCAGTGTGCAGGGAAGTGAGTTCCTTCATATCTACAGCCTCTGCACAGCCAGCTGGGAGCTCACCCCATTCACAGGTGGATGTGCCTTGTTTTTTGGCCCAATCACCTGCATTAACTCAGAAGAGTCACAGTTCCCTGCTTTTCTGTCTTTCGTGACCGTCCACCTCCCTCCTCTGCCTGGGGCTGAATGGTGGGGTCTGTCGTGGGTTCGTGGGACCCTCTGTTCTTGTGCGGCCACCAGGAACTGTTATCCGGGCTGATTCCACAGGAGGAGTTTGGGGTGAGCTCCTGAGCGAGAGTTGGGAAGACTAACGTCTGTGTAAACCTTGCTTGTTCATGGTTATTCCTCTCAGTCTTCTTAAATTGTGAAAAATTGGGGACCATTTTGAAATATGGATTTAGGTATGGATTGGTGAGGAGAGAACGTTGATCTAATTGGGTTTACGTTGTGTATGATAATTTTACACTATCCTTGGGAAAAACTGAAGATGTTGACAGGGTCATGAGAATCGTTTCTTTCTTTCTTTCTTTCTTTCTTTCTTTCTTTCTTTCTTTCTTTCTTTCTTTCTTTCTTTCTTTCTTTCTTTCTTTTCTTTTCTTTTCTTTTTTTTTTTTTTTGAGATGGAGTCTCACTCTTGTTGCCCAGGCTGGAGTGCAATGGTGCAATCTCGGCTCACTGCAAACTCTGCCTCCTGGGTTCAAACAATTCTCCTGCCTCAGTCCCCCAGTAGCTGAGATTATAGGCGCTCACCACCACGTCCAGCTAATTTTTTGTATTTTTGGCAGAGATGGGGTTTTGCTCTTAAGGGCATTGTTCGTTAAGTATTAATTGGTGGCCTGCCGTTGAACTAATGTTAGTGTAGTGCTGACATCATCAGCCATGGCAGAAACTTACTTGGCATCCCTGGAAAAGAGGGCAGGGAAGCATAGTGCCCTGATACCACCTCATTCTCCAGTGCTACTTCCAACTCTGAGCTGATGGTCATTATGAGTGGATCTGCCCTGGACAATTAGTTTAGTGCAGCTGCCTTGGACAGTCAGGTTAAAAGTAACAAACCGCCACAAAACTCAGCTAATAAAATGTGAGGAGAGACATGGGGCACCAGGAAGGGGTGAGGCCTGTCTCCCTGTGTGCCATCTGTGTGGAGCCTCAGTACCTAGGGGACAGCGTTTACACAGAGCCCCAGGTTTTTATTAGCATTTCCCTGAATAAAATGTCACTGGTGAGCTGCGGACTGGGAGGCTTTTTCTGATGATTAGGTTTCGTAATGTGGGATCATCAGTAGGCAAGGTGGGCCTGAGGGCCATAGGATCTGGAGACTGTCCAGGGCTGCTTTCTGGGGATGACAGGCTTGTCCCTTCAGCAGTCAAGACACCAAAGAGAGTCTTTCTGAGAATAAAAGAGAGAAGCTTTTAAGGAAAAAAGCAGTTTCTCTCTCTGTTTGGGAGTTGAGTGCATTTTCCTACATTTACTCGGAGATGTTCCTTGGTTCCCACCATGTGCCATCGCCCCGCTATGGGGTAGGGTCACCCCACCTCGTACCTAACCCAGGAAAACTCCTCTGTAGTTATTTCAGAGGCTGTGTGCATTTCTCTTGCCTCAACGGGTAGAGTGAGTTTTTCTTCCTACTGTTTTTAGTCAGTTTTCTTAATCTAGCCTGTTACTGGGATAAGTTCCAGAGACGAGCAGTTTTAAAAACAATCTTTGTACGTTGAGTAGAGAGCAGTCCACCTGTAACCAGTTTGTTCTTGGAGGTACCGCAGCGGCCTTGGTTACGCGAGGGCCCCGTGGCTCAGGATGGGCCGAGGAAGGAGTGCGTGAGCAGTGGGCACTGGCCGGAGGCAGGGGAGGCGTGGCCACCTGTGGCTCGAACTCCCCCCATCCACTCTACCGCACCGCTGGGACGTGAACATTCTCGCCCTGGACGTTTTGTCTGAATGTTCAGTGCCCAGGCTCTTGGGTACACAGGCGGCCCCGGGTTTTATTTCAAAAGGGTGTCACGAACAGTGAAGTAACCCACGTGCCTAAGCTTTGATTGACATGAAGGAATGTAGAGGCTGCTGAAATCCTGGTCATTTTAGAACAAAGTATTTTATTAACAGTTTTCTAAAAGAAAGAAATCATTAAAAAATTGATCCCTGTTGAGGTAGAAGGATCTCGTCCTCATGCTCCTCAGTTCCTTCCAGAATCAGCTTCCAGTTCAGCTGCAGAACAGGTTCTGGTGGTGGCTGGAGCAGCCCAGGCACGTGCCGTCGGGTCTAAGTTCACACTGGTGTCCGTGTGGTCTCCAGTTATGGTGCGGGCCGTGGGGTCTGAGTTCACACCATTGCCCATGTGGTCTCCAGTTACGGTGCTGGCCATGGAGTCTGAGTTCACACTGGTGCCTGCGTGGTCTTCAGTTACAGTGCTGGCCATTTGTGCCTTTCTGGGAAGTTAGAAGGAGGATCATTTCATCACGTCTCTGACCTCCCACACCTGATCTATGCTGGGCCACCGTGAATTCTTCCTTTTAACTGTTTCTCTCATCACGGGCAACACTGGTGTTCTGTGGTCAATGTTTGCCATTTCTGAAAACGGATTCTGTGTTTCTTTATATAATCACCTGGTCTCTTTTACGAATTTCGCTTTTCTTTAAGAAAATCATCGTGCTTTTATCTCTTCAATGTCAACTCTGTTCCCTGACACAGGCTCTTACCAGCTCGAAAATTAAAAGTAATCTTTGATTATACTTAATACTTTCTAAAGTTTTCAAAAGTTTATCAGCATGTGGGTTACTGAACATTGCCTGTTTATTTAATGGAAAATTAGATTCTAAGTAGAGTATTAGAGTGAAAATGATCTTTTGATTTTATTAAAATATTCAGGTAAAAATATTAAAATGCCTTCGCCAAACTTCATGCCTGTGTAGCGTGAAAACATTAAGCTGCTCTCTGCTCCCGGGAATGCATGAGTAGAGTATGTGTTTGAAAGCGTCATTCCAGTCTTAAGTTTTAGGTATTCTTAAAGGGGTTGGCTGGAGAAGTGACATTTAGCATTGAGTGAACGTTTGACAAAGATTTGTCTCGATATAAAAATAGTTAAAAACAATCTTTAGTGTTTCCTGTCAGGGTTCACCCATTAAAGAATGGTCTTGTAAAAAACTCATCGAGAGTGTCGGCGCCCAGAGGTGCTACCTTGCCCACAGTTGTGTCATCTGCTGTCACCAGGCGACACGCCCAGCGTTTAGCTGCACGTCAGATGTGGCCACGGGGCCACAGGACATCCCTGCGGACGGATGTTCTTATGCAGATTAATGAGGATGGAGACCGCTGCAGAACTGTAAGCTCCCCAGGGGCTGACGGAAGCCTGGGAATACCCGAGACACCAGAGTCGCTGCTGCCCTGGGTGGAAGGAAACCTGCCCTGGAAGATGGGAAATGCAATAAGGAGAAAGTACCAAGGTACATGATGCTGTGAAAACGGAGATGTTTTAATTAAATTAACAATTAAAATCATTTTAATTATGTGAATTATTTGAATTCATGTTAGTTCTTTTTAGGAAATTAATACTTAAAGCAAGTTTGTTTTCTGAATTGTTTGATTTAATTGAGTCAGCACAAGAGTTAGCATTGATATCTGACCCTCTTCCAGGGTTGGGGCAGAGGAGATGGGGGCAGAGGAGACAGGCCTCCCACCCGCTTTCCCCTGGAGCTCAGCCAGAATTTCCCATTGAGGAGCCCTCAGCTCCCTGAGAGCCAGGAGCTCTTGCGGAGAAGCCGCTGTCGGCATGCCACCCGCTTTGATGGCCCTGCTCTGCCATCCCTGCGCTCCAAGGGCCGGACCCTGCCGCTGCCTGTGCCAGACGGGTCTCAGGGAGGTGCCAGCCAGGGGTTATGCATGGCGGGGCCTGGGCATCGCTGTCCAGATTCCGTGGCTGCCGGTTTCATTCTCTCGCTGTTTGTCCCCCTAGCAAGACTCATGAGGTTCCTTGAGGACAAGACCCCCTCCTGCCACCTGGTCTGTTTCATGAACGTTCTCTGCACGAGTACAGCCCCGGGATGCAGCCCTCGGGAATCAGGGTGTCGGCCATAGTAGGGCGGGTCGCTCTGCTGGGCACCATGATGGATATTAACCGCTGTGCTTCACTTTGGGGACGTGTTTAAGTACAAAAGTAATTTTAAAATTTCACCATTATTTCAAGACAGCTAAGAGCCTATTAGCACAGAATCCCTGGTCTGAATGAAATCAAACGGTTCTTATTAATTATTCATGATGCCACGAATATGTAGCCTTATTTTTTATAATTGCCAGTCTGTATAATTAACCTTTCATTTGGTTAAAGTACTTAACACTAAGTAGAGCTGTAATTTCAACTGTTTATAAAGCATATGGAAGAATGTTTAAATGTTTAATTAGAACCACTTTTTTAAGTTTCATAGAGAACTTTTTTTCTTGTCAACAAGGGTCTTTAATTATTTAAACCAAAAGAGAAAAACAGACCAGAAAAGAAAAACAACTAGTAAAGCTCGGAACTGCGAAGGTGGCATCATTCCGTTAGTCTCGGGTTTTGCTTCCTGGGTTTGTGACGTGGTCAGAGTCCTTGTCTTTGATTTCCTAACACAAGTTGTTAAAGTTGGAAGTGAGTGTGAAATTGAGTTAGTCTAGCTTTATTCTTTCACGGATGAGAAGTGAATTATCTTCAGCAAGGTGGGTGCAGGCGTGGTCCCCGGGGGTCACTGTGGTGAACAGGCCGCCCTTGTGGGGAGCCAAGTTCGTCATCACTGGGACAGAGCCCAGGACACTTCCCCAGCTGGCCAGCCTCTTCCTAGAACCTCACACATTGCAAAGGATGGAGTCCAGATCTATACCGTGAAGAAACGAGGGTGGTTACAGAAAGCACCACGATCTCAGCTGAGTGGCTCTGAGCACCCCAACGTTGGGGCACCTCAGCATCCTGTGTGGCTCAGGCTGTGCCCAGCAGGGAGGCCGGCCCGATCGAGCTGCGGTCTCCACCCTGAGAGTGAGGGCTCCTTCCCCCAGCGCGAGTTAAAGCATCATGTGTCCACCTGTGCAGTGGCTGGTCCCAGTGGCCCTGGAGGGCTGAAACCCTGGGTCCCGCCACTGGTCCGGGGCATCCGTTTCCCCTTCCTGCAGTTCCTGTGTCTGTGTGTCCAGGGGCCTCCGATCCCTGTCTTAGGACCATGGCTGAGGGGTCAAGTTCACCCGCTTTGGAGCTGGCCCGGATCTTGGTTCTGTGGATCCTCGCTGTGTGGCTCTGGAGCAGTTCTGTCCTCAGGAGATGGATCCTCACAGCCGCCTCTTGGGGCCATGAGGAGACTTAATAGGACGACCCCCGGCTAGCTGCTCAAAGCCCTGTGCGGGGCCAGCCCTGTGTCTCCACCAGTTCCTTTGCTCTGTGCTCCCCCCCACTGTCACATCGCCAGCCTTTATTTCCTTTACCTTGGACCCAGACAGCGAATGCTCCGCTGGTCTTGGCAGCCCCTTCTCTAGTCTATCCTCAAATCACTTCCTGACGGACAGCCATGACTAGCCATCGGCGTGACCAAAACCCCACAAAATAGAACCCAACTTTCCTATTAAGCTGTACAGAGCTGTCCCAGCCCCACTTCCCACAGGCTGGCCTCATTCACCATGGGATCCGTGGTTCTCACCTGGGGCTGGGGGTGCCCCTGGCATCTGGTGGGGAGTGTCAGGGATGTCCCTCCAGGCCCAGTACAGTCCCCCAGCCAGTGGCCGGCAGACAGCAGCACCCAACCTGATGTCCCTGTGGCTTCTGGTTCCCCGAGGCTGGCTGTGCTTTGCTGCCTCTACATGCTCTCAGACGTGTGCCCTCTCTCCACCTTCACTGGTTAGCAGTGTTCCATCCATTAGAGCTCAAAGCACTGCCTCCCGGCAATGCAGCCCCTTCTCCTGGCCTGCCGTCTGCCTGTGCCCCACGGTCTGTACCGTGTCCTCACGGACCGATCAGAGCGAGGCTCCCAGGGATGGAAAGGTTCCTGCTTGTGTCTGCTTGTGTCTCTGTCCCGCCTTCTCTGGACCCGGCACCGTGGCCTTTGCCGACAGAGGTCTTGGGTTGATTGTCAGCGAAGCAGACAATCTATATGGCTCTAAATGGTTGTGAACATGCTTGATTGGGTTATTTTAAAAATAGTTGTATATGTAAACATTTGAGTGTGACACAGGTGGATTTTTGGGCTAATGGTCTTGTTCTTCAGGGAGTAACCACAGGCCCATGCACAAGGACCATTTCCAGCCGATTTATGGAACGCTGTTCTACCTGGTTAATTTTCAACGTTATCTCAGCCTGAGAGGTAGGTCAGCATGTGACGAAGTTCACTGGTTTGAATCCTAATCTGCTCCTTAGGAGCTGCACCTTCCATGCCTTCGTTTCTTCCTTGGTTAGGTAGGGAAGGTATGAGCTACCTCAGAGTTGTGAGTGAGGCCTGCATCGAGTGACCGCATTAAAGTGACAAGGACTGCACCCGGAGTGTTGATATTTAAAGACCTTTAAACATCGCGATGCTGCATTTTGGTACCCAGGTAAAACAGCAAAGTTCTTTCAGATGCAGACACAGACCCTCGGTGAGGTGGGGGGCTGATGGCAGGAGGTGGACCACCGACCCTGTAACGAGGGCGTGGTCTGCTCGAGGCTGAACGAAGTGCACATCATTGCATGTACCACGGAAGTCCCTCTCGTGAAGTCCTGGAAGGGTCCATGTGGCTGAGCCGTGTGGTCTGTCCATGACGTCCGGCAGAAGCAGAGCTTTCGGGTGCAGCCTTGCTCTTGTGCGCACAGCCCTCAACGGTCTCAAAAGTCTGAGGCTTAAAGCAGGCTTGGGGTTTCCTTACACCTCCTGGACATCTAATTTGCCTGGCAAACATGTTTTTCTTGAGTGTAAAGGTGAAGGAGTGGGTGATTCTGGTGAAAGTGTACTAATTACTGTACTTCTGGGTCAGTGGCGCTCGGTTGAAGACACTATCTGCCCTGGATGGACATCTCTGGGATGGTGAGAACCGGTGGCTGGATGTCGCGGGGTTGCCAAGAAGATGCCAATTTTCTCCTTTTTCCTGAGTAACAACACCCTACTTTGTTTAGGGAAGCAGCACACCCAGCTGAAAATCCAATTCTCTTGTACGGCGGAGCGGCTGGTGACACAGGTCCAGATGCTGGGATGCTGATGGGGGGTCCTGGAGTGGGAGGTGTCAGGAGGCTTTCCTGACCCACAGCAGCCCTGGGCCCTTGTCCGGCCTTCTTGCCCGGGGCATGACACCTGGAGGGAAAGCAGCTTCGGGGGCCCGAGGGCCAGAAGGCAGAGTCCTGGCGTGTGAGGCAGGCCTGGGCCAGGCTCCTCGGAGGATGTCACAGACCTGCTGCCCATGCAGGGACCACCCACCTCTGAGCCCCACGCAGATTTTCCTCCATAGCCGAGTGAAATCCTGGTACAGCGAGTGAGGCAGTCAGAGGCACCTTTTGTGGAAGGAGGACAAAGCTGGAGAGAAAGAGGTTTTCCTAAAGGCACAAGGCGCTGATTCTGCGTTAGGGATAATTCCTAGGAGTGTGGTTGCTGGTGGGTGGAAAACTAGCCAGAGAATAAGTGGGAGTGGCACTTGCTGGTATTTAACTGATTCGTTCACGAATGGTCCGAACAGTTCCAGTGAAAAGAACATTTCGGACCCAGAAGTTTTCATCCTGCCTGACAATGAGCATGACCGTGGGCTGTTCCATCCTTCCTGGGCGACAGTGAGAGGGTCTCAGGCCCTTCCGGCCCTGTGCTGGCATTTCCCCAGGGTGTGTGCCCCATCCTGAATAGGCTGGAATGCCTCTGGGTGCAGCTGAGTCTCTTGAAAAGGGAAGAGACATGTGATGTGCTCTGGCTGAACAGGAAAACGAGGGAGGACAGGGAGAGGGGCCTGGAGGTGAGGAGGATGGTGAGCAACACTGGGGACAGAGGAAGTAGGGTAACACCAGGGACAGGGGGACGGAGGGTAACGCCGGGGACAGGGGATGGAGGGTAACACCACTTCTCCAGGTGCCTTTGGGGGATGCTGCCGCCTCTCGCACCCCAGAGTGAAGTCAACAGGATTCTGTCCCGAGGAGCCCCAGAGCCTGGCAGCTGGGATTGTCGCAGTATGAACCACTGTTCACTAGCTCTGCACCCTGGGACAGGCTCCCTGGTGTTTCCACCCTGGTTTCCCATCTGGACAGTGGGACCCTGAGTGTCCCCGTCCCAGCTGCGCCCAGAGCCCTGGACTCCAGCGTGTCGTCGGCACTCATTAGCGTTTCTTTTGTTGTGGTCCGTGGACGAAGTGGCTCTCTCTTTGTGTGTTCACAGCCCTCCTGCTCACTTTAGCTTCTGGGAACACTTTTTACATAGCTTCGTATGTGGGGAGGACTCGAGTGATTAATGGAATGTTTCATCAGGTGCAGTTTTGACACAACATTTGGTGAAATTTCCAGGGACTCCTGTGGTCAGCCTCACGGTTTCACTCTGTCACTTTCTAATGCAGTATTCTTTGGGAGTCTTTTCAATTAAGCGCCATCATTTAAAAATAAGTTTTATAATATGCAGTTTCAGGTTAATTCTTTACCTTTGTGTCTCAGGCAGTAGCTACCTACCTGTGAGTAGTCACAAAGGTTCACGCAGTTTTCTCTAGCTGTCCCTAGCTCGTAGCTCAGCAGGTCCCTTCAGATGAGTCAGCCAGCTGTGTACCTGCATGTTCAGGATACTTGTCAGGGGCCTTCCTCAGAGCAAGACCGACGCTCACCTCATCCTTGGGACTTTGGAGCCCGCCCTGGAGAGACTCCAGCCACGTCCAAAGGGGCCGTCCGGGTCCCACAGGCTGGTGGGAGTGACTTCTGAGCCACTCCAGACCACACTTTGTGTTCCTACACCCCACAAAGCCACTTAAAGTGCCATGTTCTGGTGCTGTGTGCCTCACCAGTGTGCCATACAAGCCTGCACGGGGATCTGAGCGGGCGCTGCCTTCCTCAGGCTATGCTGGAGTTTTGGGGCAACTGGAGCACTCCTGGCTGTGATTCTCGCCACTGTCTGGGCTTCCCTAGAGGGTCTCACCTGCAGCGTGAGGACCACATCGGCAGCCACTGAGGAGCCGCCAGGTGCAGCGTTGGTCCCACTCAGTCCTTCTCGACTTTGGTGAGAGAGTAGACAGCAAAACTTCAGCTGGGAGCCCCAGGCCTTCTCTGCTTGGGGCCCTGGGACTGACATAGCACAGATCCTGCCATCCACGTGCTGGGGGCCCCGCCGTGCGGCTCCCTCCTCTGGTCGGGGGCTGCACCCTTGGGCTGTGCAGCTCCTGGTTCTCACACTCAGGGGCCCAGGGAGGGTGGTGGATGAAGAGAGAAGGAGAAGGGTGGCAGTTTGAGCCCAATTGTGTTGGCTTCATCTTCCGCCTCTTGTCCCTAAGTACATTGGCAAAGTTTTCCAGGTGAAAACTCAGAAGGGATTTTTAATGACTGGAATCTGTGAATTCCATGGAAGCCAAGTCTGTCCACCTCTTTCACCCACCTCATTTCTCCCCGTTGGGGCTGATTTTGGCAGCGTTCATAGGGGCAGGGACGGAAGGGGTGGGGGCCAGCCGTCGGCCCTGTGTCCCTCCCTTCCTCCCCTCAGCGCCACAGCATTTCGGTGTCATCCCCTTCCGTGCACGCGTCCTCATGAAAACCAAGTGCGGCTGGAGGGAGATGCCTGCGCCCACTCCCGTGACCTTCCCGGCCGGCCTGGCTGCAGCGGCCTCTCGGCAGGCATCTTTCTGGTGCTGCCTCCGTGCCCCTCCCATCACCTGATGCTCGTGTTCCTGAATCTTCACGCGTGTGCTCTGTGCAGCCACCTCACGGGCTCCCTGAGAAGGAAGACAGTGTCTCACACTGGTCAGAATGCTCTTCTCTGTCCACTGAATAGTCCAACACAGAATCATTCCTCTGTGATTATTTATGCTTTGTTATGTAGAACTGGAATAAAGAAAAAGTGAATTTAGACATTACAGCCATCAGGTTGAAGCTTAGTAATTGCATTAGGGAATTAAATGGAAGCATTTGAGCTTCTCGAGTTCTAATTCCACATCTTCGTATCCCCATCACCCCCCATACCCAGTGTCTAACAGAGCTCTTGGTCTAGGAGTTTCTTGATAAATGCTTACTGAATTGAACTGGACTGAGCTTAACATTCCCACCCAGAGTTAGAAGCCAGTCCCTGAATAAATTGCATTTAGAATATGAGTTTGATGTTACTGTGGTAAGGGGTATCCTACACGTCATAATTCCTAGTCAATATCGGGTATTTAGTCAAATAGACTCAAGTATAGAGAAGCATAGGCCCATCTGGCAAAAGGGCAAGGCACGCTGCTTTAGGTCCAGGTCCCCAATATCAACTATGAAAATAAAACGTCAACTCCAATGACAGCCCTGTCCTCAGCTGGTCACTGTTTATGCTAACAATTATAAACAGCTTGAACTTGCTGTCCTGAGAGGCAACACACCCTCCATTCTCTCTGCAGTGTAGCTGCCTTGGTGGATGGAACATGCCCCTCCTCCCTCCCTCTCCCTATCCCTCCCTCCCCCCTCCTCTCTCCCTCCCTCTCCCCTCCTCTCTCCCTCCTTCCCCTCTCCTTCTTCCTATCTTCTCTCACCTTTCTCCCCCCACCTTCTCTCCTGGACAAGGGGCAGAAGAGAGGAGATCTCCGGAATCTTCTGCTTCATCCAAGCAGCTTGGGGGCAGCATCAACAGCTGCAATTTGGCTGCCCCAGCAGGTGCCTCAGGGCAGCCTTTCTAATGGGAATCCTGGAATCATGTCTTTCCTTAATGTGTCCTAAAGGCTGGAGGACATGAAGTGAAACAATGCTCCATGCTCAGTCCTGTGATTTTGTGTAATTATTGGACTTACTTTGAAATTTAACTAAATGATACCCAAGGTAGAGCATGAAAAAAAAGAAAAAACAGGCTATGGTGTTTGAAAAACAAACAAAACCGTTTGGTTTGTTGGTTTGTTCTTAGACCTTCACAGGCTCCTAGGTCACACGTTTCAGTTTCTTAGCAAGTGGCATTCTCTGCAGAAGCTGTGTCAGTCTCTGTTTGATGATGTCAGCCACAGCAGAAAGAAGCACTCCGTAGGCCCCGTGCTCAGCACCTTGGCGTGAGCTCCTGCCATCTTCTGTTCATGCTCATCACAGCTCTGTGCAGTGGGCATCCTCCTGATCCCTGTGGGAGGATGGAGGATGGAGGCGGAAGGGTGAGTGATGGCAGGATCACATGAGGGGTCTCTCCCGAGGTAGGGAGGGGAACTGGCCCAGGACCTTAGTGCCCATCGCATCCTTCTTCCTCCTCCTCTGCCTCTCTGTGACTGTTTGACTCAGGCTGCAGGGACAGACATGAGTATGTGCAGAGCCTGTGTGCACCCCTGGGAATGTGTGCTCATATTGGCAGGGAGGGATGTGAGTGTGTACAGAGCGTGTGTGCACACCTTGGCGGTGTATGCCGGCGTTGGCAGGGACAGATGTGAGCGCGTATGGAATGTGTGTGCACACCTTGGGGATGTGTGCTGGCATTGGCAGGGACAGATGTGTACAGAGCGTGTGTGCACACCTCGGGGTGTATGCTGTCGTTGGCATGGACAGACGTGAGCGTGTACAGAGCGTGTGTGCACACCTGGGGGTGTGTGCTGGTGTTGATAGGGACAGATGTGTACAGAGCGTGTGTGCACACCTGGGGGTGTGTGCTTATGATGTTTTGTAACCGGCAAATACGTGGCCTGTTGCATCGGGCAGCCCTGCGCCCATGCTGAGCCCGTCAGTGGCCCTCGGGTTGGGGTCTCCATCTGTCCAGACAGCACTCGAGTGGCTTGAGGTTTCAGATTCTTCCTCTACGGATACTTGGGCTTCCTCAGGACCAAACATCAGAACCAGCCAACTGCAAACTACAAGAACGTTCAAATGCATCTTCAGTAGGAAAAACAAAAGCAATTGGAAAAATTTTCCAACGTGACCCCGTGGTTAAGCCGTTAGATACTCCAGCCAACAGATTGAGTCACTTTAAAATTCACACCAATTAAAATGGTTGTAAGAGTTGCAGAGCTTTACCGCTAAACCTTGAAATAATTGAAGCATTCTGCTCCACTTGCTTACAAACTAGAGTTGGGGATACCTTTCAGTCCAAAGTAGCAACCTTCTAAATCCAGCTTAGATGCGAGGCTCCCACTGACACAGGAAGAGACAGTGGCCCTTGATTATTCTCCTGTGTTCAGATACTGTGTCATTTCTTTTTGTTTTTTTCTTTCTTTTTTTTTTTTTTTTTTTTTTGTATCCTGATCATCACTTCTGCTTTTCCAATTCAAACTAAAGGGAGTTTAGCTCTGTTTTGGAGAAGCTGTGGTTAGTAGTTTCTTTTCATGGTTTGCTTAATCTCTTAAGTCTGGTGCTTACATTACCCAAATAGACTTTTCTTTAGTACGACAGTGCCATAACCCAGGGCTTCTCCCTCCACATCTGCTCCCCAGGAGGCTCCCTAGGAATGGGCGCTGGAGATCCAGCCCCCCTCCATGTGCCATTTTCTTTGAGTCCAAGGTAGCTTTGGCTCAGAGAAGAAAAGAGGCCTCCGGGTTAGGTGCCTCTGACTGCTTGCTTGTGAAATGTTTAATGATAAGGCGACTTCCAAACTAATTTACACATTGATAGTTGTAGCTTGAAGTATCACCGCAGTCAGAAGAACAAGAAACACTCCCATAAAGTAGATAAGCAGAAAAAAGCCATAGAAGTTTAATAAAGCGCAAATAAAATGGTGTTGTAAGAATGTCCAGTGGGAAATGCTCTCAGTCCAGCCAGATCCAGCTGTGGCGTCAGTCCAGCTGTGGTGTCCTCCTGTAAAAACATTCAGCCACATGTGGCCCTGATCGCAATCACTACTCTGAATTGTGATCCAGAATGTTCTTGGGGGCCGATGCTGGGACTGTTCCAGCAGCTCAATCTGATTGGGCGTCACGGTGGTGATGTGCTTAGCGCGGCCAGCTGGGCTGAGTGGTGGCCACCCGTGCACTCGCCACGTGCAGCCGTTATTCTGGTGATGGGGTTGCATGCGCCCCGGCTTGTCCACCTGGGCTATTAAAGTACTGGGAACCCAACCGCGGGCGGTGCCTCCCGATATGGGAGCTGTCTTTTTTATCCAGGGCCCTCTGGCGCTGCAGAACCCTGCTGCCAGTCTGAGCTCACAAGGAGGTACCGGAGGGCTCTGCTGGGGCATGGAGGTCCCTGAGCAGGTGGTCGCTTATTGCTTGTGGAGTGGTCCATGGCCTGTGAGTTTATTCTCGGGGTTTGTGTGGGCGAGGTTAACCAGTTCACAGCTGGGCACTTACCCCTTACACAGGTGACACTAGTTAAAGTGGAATCTATATTAGCTCACACGGGAGTGTGTGAGGAGCTGGGAGGGTGGGGAGGCTTGGCCTTAGCACTAGGTTCCCGGGCTCCTGACGTTTCTGCGTCTTCCAGTTGAGGGGCCGTCAGAGCCGCTGTGGGTCCTGAAGACAGTGGGTGCCATATGGACCAGGGGATGCAGAAGCCTCTAGAGGCTGCGGGAGGCAAGGAGACGGTCGCTTCCCCAGAGCCAGCCCTGCCACCACTTCGACGTTAGATGGTGGGACCTGTTTTGAACTCCAGCTTCCAGAAATGTGAGAAAATAAGTCAGAGTTTAGGGCGCTAAATTTGGGGTGATTTAGTGGAGAAATAGAAAACTAGCCCACAAATGTGCACGCATTGAAATGTGCTCTGTCCAGGTGTTCACAGTGGTGTGAGGGAGATGGCATCAGGGTTCTGGGAACTGTGCAGTTTTACTGAAGGAAGGGGGCTCGCCACGCCTTTCCTCATATAACTGAAGGTATGTATGCCTGCCACACTGCCCAGGAGACAGGGACTAGAATTCTGACTTTATTTCTTATGGGAACCAAGCCACAGTCAGAACACGGTGAGGGCCGAGACGAGCTTCCTACAGCGTGAACTGGGAAGAGGAATCGCAAGTAGTTTGTGTTTTTCTACACAGACCTGTCCTTTTCAGGTTTTGTTAAGTTTTGGAAAAAGGGAGAAGCCAGGCACACCTCGGCGAGGGACAGTGTTTCTGGAGGTGGTGCGGCTTCAGCCTGAAAATGGCCGTGTGGTTGGGAGGCTCAGAAACTGCCCTCCAAGGGCACTCATCTATTCCTTATTGCAGTAATACCTCGTTTACAGAAATCCACAGAAATGACAGTGCGGGAGGCTTCTGGTCTGGATGGGTTTGTGTGGACCGAGGTCACGGGGTGTTGTCCCAAGTGCTAATCCTGACCTGGCAGAGGCTCTGTTCCCAAATAATTATTCCACAGTTTCAGAGCCTATATCTGAGTGATAGTCTTTTAACTTTGTTGCATAAAAGGAAACAAAGTATGTCTTGAGGGTCTAAAAATCCATGTGGTAATCATGGCTGTAAACTCATACATGGGGCTTTGGGATGGAGTGAAAACCACCGTCACCTGGCGTGGACGCTGCGTGGTATTTTTAGCATGGTGGCCTGCTCTTGCCTTGAACTCTATCTGCAGTGTGAGCAACAGCTGTGCATTTGAGAAATGTGGACAGGTCAGGCTTGCTCCTCCAGGGGCCTGCAGGCATCCGGGTGAGGGGCCTGGGATGAGGCCACATCAGTGGGAAGGAGCTTGGTTGTGTCAGCAGATATGTCTGCCTCTACAGGCCCGCAAGCCAGCCAGAACCCAGTTTTCCTTTGGTCATCTAATGCCAGAAGAAACCTGTTTCTTAGAGATTTTCATAATTTATATTAATGAACCATTTGACCGTACATAAAATGTTATAAATGCATGAGGCTTTACAACTTGGCAGATGTGTAACTCACATGTCATTGTACCAAACTGTTGAAGATATTTGTTTCACTTGAAGGTTGTTAGCATTTTATGTGCAAAGCAAATGCCAGTAGCATTTTGCAGGAGTATTTTGGAATTTTAAACACAGTGGGATAGTGCTGGGTCTCTGGGATACTGGTGAGGTGGACGTGACCTCAAGCTCTTGTAGCTTGCAAGCAGGATTGCTAAATTGTCACAACTGCAGTGCTGGAAAGTCAAAGTGGATTTCTGTAAATGAGGTATTAGTGCAATAAGGAACAGGTGAGTGTCCGTGGAGGGCAGTTTCTGAGCCTCCCAGACACCCCAGGAGGAAGCGGGGGACGGGGGCAGTTACCCACCAGAACCTGGACGGTGAAGCTGGGTTTGCCGGTGGCCCTGCTTGGCAGGTCATTACATGCAATAAGAAACAGGTGAGTGCCCTTGAGAGCGGTTTCTCGGCCCCCTTCAGAACCACAAGTGGAAGACGCTCCAAGGTGGGGGGTGGGGGTTCGGTTAATCCACAGGAGCCTGGATGGTGGAGCTGGGTTTGCTGGTGGTCCTGCGTGGCAGGTCATTACATGCAATAAGGAACAGGTGACTGCCCTTGAGGGCGGTTTCTCGGCCTGCTTCAGAACTGCAAGTGGAAGACGCCCCAAAGTGAGGGGGGGGCTGGTGGTCGGTTATCCAGTGGGGCCGGATTTGCTGGTGGCCGCTGCGTGGCAGGGCACGGCGTGGAGCGATGGGAGGGGAGTGGAGTGGGAATAGAGGATGCACCCTCCACAGCTACTGCTGGGAGTTGGCTCTGGTAGCAGAAGGGGCATAGATAGAGGGATTCCCATCAGGGGCAACACGACTGGGGTCCCACGTGTGGTGGATGCCGAGGTGTGGCTATATGTAATCTCAGTCTGCACAGCCGTCCTGGTGAGTGGGTTCAGTTACCTTCCCATCTCACATTTGAGAAATCTCGGGGGCTCACATCACAGCTAGGTGGGTTGGAACTAATGTCTCCGGCAGGACGTTGGCCCCAGAGCCCAGATCTTACCCGCCCCCGCTCTTTTCAGTCCACCAAGCTTGTAGAGAGGGTTGTGTGGTGGTGGGTGGCGGCTGAGAAACCAACACAGTAGAAGGCGGGGAGGAACTAAACCAGGCAGGAGACACAGGCAGTGCTTGGGAGGTCTGCACGGGGTGTGGGTGTGGGAGACACCTCTGGGCCAGTGAACCCCGTTCTGTGCTCCTGGCTTGCCCAACCTTGGCCCTCAGCCACATGCTGCGTGCTTTAGGTGAAATCTCAGTCGCTCGTGTGGTGCGGGCATCTTTTCTCCCTGGCTTTGCCTCTCTTTAAATCACGGAGTCTCAGTGGGGATGGCGGGGCGGATGGTGGTCCATGGAATTTGCCCTCCACCTCCTCATCCTTGTCCTGTCCTGTCTGGCCTGTTACCTGAATCTGTGTCTCTTCAGAGCCTGCAAATGAGTGGAGGCCACGACAGCCTCTCGCTGACCGACCTCTCAAACTTTTATTCATCAGAATAGTGTTAAATGCCGATGCCTAGGCACCCCCATTGGACTCTACGCCTGCCTAGCATGGGTACTTTGGGGAAGGTAGAGGATTGCTGGGCTGTTCCAGGGGGGAATTTGCATTGTTGAATGTCTATTGTGTTCCTTCCAGCACTCTACTTTCCACGCACACGTGGCATTAAACCTGGAAGACCTCTGGGTGCTGTGCTGGTGAGGAAGCCCCGGCTGGACGAGGGGCTGCTGGGGCTCGGACTTGATTCCTGGGCTGGGGGCTGCGGGCTGCGGGCTTATTCTCTTCAGTGGGTCTGCTGATGGGATGCCCTGAGAAGTCCTGCTGTGCACTCAGGGGAAGGTGCAGAGACAGGCTCAGAAAAGACAGACCATGGATTTAAAAATTCCTACTGGAAAATCTTTTATGAGCAAAGTAATTTGCATCTAACTGAAGACAATCATTGCTTGAATAATTGGTTTGTTTACAAAGTTGGTCCTATGAACAGATTAAAGTTTTCATTCATGCCTTATCTATAATGTGAATAGGAGCTATTACCGCAACTTAAATTAGCTTTAAATTTCGTATCAGATTGCAGTCCAGATTACAAACGGCTGCTTGATAATCTAATTGATAAAACGGAGGAATTTAGTGCTTGGAACCCAGAGTGAAGGGAACAGAATTGCTTTGGTTTCTCAAAAGGGTGTTGACTGAGTGGTGACCTGGGGTGAAGAGAAGTGGCTAGAGTCATTACACTCGAGGAGATGATCTGCCCCCGCCTTTCTCAGCTGTCTTCTGGACAAAACAAAGGGTGATAAATGGAAAAAATTCAGCACTGAGTTCGTCTATGCCCTGAGCTTCTCATACAGTCATTAATGGGCTGTATCTGTGAAGCCTCCATACAGGCACAAAGGAATTAGGCTAGAGTAAGGCGGCCGGCGACCTCTGGCGTCTGGACCGCGTGTCACTTCCTAAAGCCCTTTTGGGTGAAATGACAGTGGCAATGTCGTTGTTCGGAGGAGTGTAATCTCACGTATGAGATGCAGATTTTAAACACCAAAGTCAGGAAGCTTGGTGGGAGTGGCTGTCTTCCAAGTGGTTTTCTGTGCTGCCATGGATGAGGCGTGGATGTGTCATCTGTTGGTGAGATCCACTGGTGAAGGGGCTAAGCAAACCATGGAGGTCGGGGGTGTGAAGCTGCATCTCTTCTGGCATCCCAAGGAAATACATCTTGTAAAACTTGTGAATTTGACCCTGACCCTAACCCCAACCCTGAGTGTTGAAGTCTGGTGCAGTGTCTTGAGCCCTCTTCTGCATTGAGGGTGAGTGACTGTAAATGACCGATTCCTCAGTGGTGAAAGTTCAAATGTAGCTTCCCTGAGGAAGCCAGACCTCGGTCACCCGTATCTCCATTGTAAACACTGCGGCCCCTACGCGGGTGGCTGCAAGTTTCCAGGCCTTCCTTGGAGAAGCAGCCGTGAGGTGCTTGATGATTTGATAACATCAGCCACCTTCTGTCTTCTGTCTAATCACGGTACAAATGATTCTCCTACAAGGAAATGGATCTGGTTTCTTCCTGATCGTTGGAAGAAGCAGCCTGCCTAGGGACTCCACCGTCCTCTGCACTTTCACAGCGAAGCCTGTGTCTGTCTCCAAGGAGTGTCACGTGTGTCGTGGGAATCGCTTCCTTAATTCTTCCTGCTTTTGATAGCTCGGGTAGCTCTGCCTGTTTCACCCGGGATGAGCAGCGGGTGGTCTCTGGCTGCTGTGGGACTAGGGCTTGGGGGTGCATCATCACATCCGGTGGCCTGTCCAGGTGGGCATCATTGTCTTTTGCCTGTTGCCTGAGGCAGCTGTGATGCCATGGGGGTCATGCTTGTCAGGGCCAACCCAGTTCTTCCCGTGTACACCTCTCCTGCTGGAGTGCCTTTCCTTATGATGACTTGTTGAATTAACGTGGAGAATGCAGAGAGGCTCTGGGCCTCTCTCTCTCCCATTCTTACTCCCTGGAGCTGTGAAGCCCGAGAAGGGAGCCCATAGCCAGAGGCTCCTTTAAATTGAATTAGAATAAAGATTTGATTACATAGCTAAACACATTTGAAAAGAACTTCACAGATGAAATTCCAGATTCAACCCTTCAGGCCCAGTGGCCACGTTTCGGGGCTCAGCAGCTGTAGGTGGCTGTTGTCTTTCTGTGTTGGCTGAGCAGATTGGGGCGTTTCCAGTTCAGCAGGCAACTCTCTTGCATGGCTCTGCCTGTGGTGAGGGCACCTAGGCTGGAGAGCCTCGTGGGGATCCCTTAGGCCTCCGGCTGCAGCCAGGCTGCACGGTTCCTGTGCCCCGGGTCCTCTGCAGGCCCAGATGGATCCCACCACAGAGCCAGCACTGCTAGACTTGGGTACTGTGTGCAGACAGCAGAGGGTCACGTCCGGGCCTTGCAGGGGCTGGGGTGACTGGCCTCCTTGGCCAGGCTTCTGTTTCCGAGTCTTCAGGGGAAATGCATCCACCATCCACCATCCACACCGTGCACCAGAGGAAAACTGCAGGCTTCTCTGTGGATGGTGAATTGAGATCATGCAGAGTGACTAGGTTTGGGCTCCTGAGCAGCGTGGAACCTGATACCTTTAGGTGGAACCTGACATGCCTCCATGTGTACATGGCAAAGAGAATGCAGCATTGTCAGCTTGAATCCAGATGTGCTCCCGTTTTGAGGTGGAAGGTTCTGGGAGTATTGGCCATTGGTGATTGTGCTGCCGTGGAGGACTTTGAATGCAGGCACTGGTTTGGGATAACCCTGGTTTCCTGGTCCTGTATGTGGGCATCCCTGAATATCCCGGACTGGAGGAAGGCAGGGCAGATGGGAGGGTGACAAGAGGTGTCAGGTGTTTCCAGCTTTGGGGACTGATGCCATCAGACGGCCGAGATCAGGATGGTGGTGGCCAGGGACCAAAGCAGAGGTGCGTGGAAATGCCATGTTCCTCGGAGCATGGGGAGGACCTCTTGAACTCTATTCCTGGGCAACAGATCTTCCATTCTCAGGAATCTGTGCCATTGTAATTGAGTAGCAAATTCTGTAATTGCTCTAATTACTTACTGTTAAGTCCCCATGCCAATTACCATAAATTAGCAACAGTGATAACAGTTTGCCTGGTCAAACCTTACCAAGAAAAACCAGTGGACCTAGTTTTAGTTGCCTCCAGTTCCCTCCAAATCAGATTCCTTAGCGGCTTGTGTCCCCACACTTGCTGCAGTTCCTCCTGGGCCTGGCAGGCACATTCCAGACATTCACATCTCAGCTCAGATGCAGGCGTGCACATTATTTATAGAAAATCGCACTGCGCTGTGATCGGCTTGAGCTGACGTTCTCTAGGTGGGAGGTGGAGGTTCAAAAGTTCTAATGGGATGAAAGTAGAAATATGAATTTTAAAAATTCACGTGTTATGAACTCTGTTCAGTGATTTTCTCTGAAATGAGAGACTATTTGCAGATGAGGCAGTCAGCCTGCAGCTCTCCTTAAATCTGTCCTAGACCTCGATGCCATCCTTCGGCCTCTTCCTGGGTGTGGGGTGCTCTGCTTGAAGCAAAACCAAAGGAAAGAACGTGGTCTGCATCACTACTGCAGCCAGCTCAACGCGCACACCCACTGGGAGGGGGGTTTGATCACTTAACATTTTAAATGCATTTAACATTAAACCAGCAAGTCAGCCAGTGCTTTCTGTACGCAAGCTGCCTGGCTCATGGGAACCTGACACTTGACTTTTAGGAAGAGAGTACTTGCTTCTGTGGAGTGTCAATATTTGCCTCATTTCTTGAGACTCTGCTCAAAGTGATGAACGTGAGTAAATTAGGACCTTTTTTTTGTAAATTGGGCCACAGACCTCTCTAGGCAGAGTCAGGGGAGTAAACGGCTGTGAAAGATGCCGCCTGATGTGAGCCACGGCCAGGCACTTTGGAACCTGGGATCCCATCTCCAGCCTTTCAAAGGACACAGACGAATATAAAATGCAGATGGGAGAGTTCATAATTTGGGCATCTCTGTTCTTTTGAAATCAAAGTGCAAAGAAAAAGTTTTGCCTTGAGGTCTTAACCCATACTTGTTTTTCTCCTGAGGTTTTAAGATTTTCTTAACTGCTTTTCTCTCCCCCAATCCTTGAGGAAGTTCTATCTTCATATCTTCTTAAAAGGTATGGTTAAAAGATATGGTTAAATTCAACACTGAAATATAAAAACATGCTTTCATATTTTTCTTTAAACTGAGGTATCTGACATTGGTGAAGAACTAACTGGGAGTATTGGTTTATTTTTATTTTTTTGAGACAGTCTTGCTGCGTTGCCCAGGCTGGAATGCAGTGGCACGATCTTGGCTCACTGCAGCCTCACCTCTTGGTTCACGCCATTCTCCTGCCTCAGCCTCCTGAGTAGCTGGGATTATAAGTGCCTGCCACCATGGCTGGTTCATTTTTGTATTAGTAGAGACGGGGTTTCAACATGTTGGCCAGGCTGGTCTTGAACTCCTGACCTCAGGTGATTCGCTCACCTTGGCCTCCCAAAGTGCTGGGATTACAGGCAAGAGCCACCACACTCGGCCTGGGATATTCTTGATTATAATTGTAACATATCCCTTTAATAAAAACAAAACAGAACAACAACAACAACAAAACAGCTGTCTGAAAAGTCTCGAAATTAAAGAGCTCAATTGGACAGGGATTTGGACACCAGTTGAATGGCCCAGCACACCATAGTTACATGGGCCACTCGGCCTGTTAGGTCCTTAGGGTATTTGAAGTCATATGGATATTTGCATTTCTGCCTCTGGATATCGTGTTAGTATTCGGCTAGTGTTTGAGGGCCAGGCTCAGATCCGGGAAAACAAGAGCCCCTGCCCTCACGGCACTTCTCTTCCATGTGTGTGTGTCAGGAAAATAGAAAGCATAAGATTTTTTTTCAATGAGCTGGGAAGATGGAAAAACAAGCTTAAGATGTTTACTTGTTCAGAAGAAGGGAAGTGCAAGGAACACTCAGCTTTGTTGCTGCTGAAGGAGGCCCCTGGTGGAGGCTGTTTCAGAGGTGGGGTTTCTCTGAGAAAGGTGGTAAGAGGCAAATAGGATGCCCCATCTGGTTTGCCAGAGATGGGGAAAGTTAGTATCCCCAAAACAGCTTCAGCATTCTGGCAAAGCTTTGGAAAACCAGCTACGGTGTAGGACCTTGTTGGCCGCTGGGTAGAAGGAAAACATTGCTGGTCCTGAGGACTGTACTGTTGTTCCACTGCTATAAAGAACTATCTGAGGCTGGGTAATAAGGAAAAAAAATGTTTAATCGGCATACAGTTCTGTGGGTTGTACAGGCTTCTACATCTGGGGAAACTTACAATCAGAGTGGAAGGTGAAGGGGAGGCCGGCGTGTCTTCACATGGCTGGAAGGGGAGAGAGAGTGAAGGGGAAGGTGCCATGCACTTCCAAACAACCAGATCTCAGGAGAACGATCATGAGGACAGCACTTGGGGGATTGTGCTAAACCATTAGAAACCACCCCCATGAGTCAATCACCTCCCACCAGGGCTCACCTCCAACATAGGGTTAGAGTTCAGCATGAGATTTGGGTGGGGACACACAGCCACACCATGTCAGGCTTCCCATTCTTCTCCTGCACGTGCTTCGCAAATGGTTCTTTCATTGGTTTTTGTTTCTGTTGATACATAATATACGTACATATTTTCAGAGTGCATGTGATACCTTGATTCACCCCTATATTGACGAAATCTGTGTACTTGGGATGTCTTTCACTTTAAATAGTTTCTTTTCCTTGTGCTGGTTATGTTAAGTTATTCTCTCCTAGCTGTTTTGAAATACACAGTAGATGACCCACTGCCATCCCCCTGCTGATTTATCAATAGTAGGTCTCGTGTTCCCATTAGGCTGTGTGTTTGTGCACATTACCAGCCTCTGCCCATCCTGCTTATGAGTGGGCTCTGCTGGGCCCTGTTGACCACCTACTTTTGGCCTCCATGAGATCTGCTCTCAGCTCCTGCTTATGAGTGAGAACATGCGCCGTTTCCTTGCTTGGCTCGTTTGCTTAACGTAATGTCCTCCAACTCCATCCATGCTGCCGCGGATGACAGGGCTCTCCGCTGTGTGGTGGAGTATTGCTCCTGTGTGTGTTCGGGCCACGTTCCCTTCATCCCCTGTTGACGGGCACTCAGGTGATTCCAGACCTTGGCTACTGTGGATGGAAGCTGAGAGCAGTCACTGGCTTTATACTCGGGGGACGTGAGCCACTTTGATGTTCTCAAGCAGCCTATCCCCAAAGCCCTCCGTAGAATGCCGCATTCGTTTGTACTCATGGCTTCTTCCACTAGGATGAACAGCTGGGAAGGGGCTTTGAGTGAATGCTTGGGTTTCTGTCTTTAATTGGTACCCAGCTACACTGGCCAAGTAGAGGTCCCAGTGACCCTGGACACTACCTCACATAAGGTCCAAAGATGCAGTTAGGTTCTTTTTTTAACTTAAAAAAAAAAAATGCTTTTGACCTGGGTAAGCTATGGCATCATCAGTTAGAGTTTTTCATATTGGAAAGGTGTATATTTTATTTTCTAAGAAGGAAAGAAATCCTGTTAAATACTCTAACCACAGATTAAATCATGTCAAGGAAAGAGGTACTATTTTGGGGGAAAATTACCCCTTCATGTCAAAGATCAAGGAGATGACTTACATTGTTTAATTGAGTTAATTATGAAATCTTAAGTGGTTTTAAGAAGATGAGCTGTGGATCCTACAAGACATGAGACTGATACTGATTTAATGTTAGTCAGCCCTGACAGAATGTGGCTAATATTTAAAGCTTGCTCCAGTATTGCTTGATAGATTGTAAGTTAATGTAAAGATCTGTTTGACGCTTTTATTTTACAAAATATTATTGAGAAAAAGTTTGACAGCCAAGGAACGGCCTTCAACCAATTTCTTCCTAATTTCTATCACCAGAAAATTTTGTCCTGTTAATTCCAGAATTTACTTTTGGAAAGTTCCCGTAAGGAGAGCAGAGGTATTGGTGGTTGAATGGTGACTTGAATTTAGGTGAAGATCGTTAAATATTTCATAGTCATGTTTGTCTTGGTGGTTTTAGCAATTTTATATTAAACTTAGAACTGTGAGTCAAACCAAATCTGTTCTTTTGCTTTTGTGATACTCCTTTGTATGACTATACTGGTAAAGAATGATAAAATGTGTATTGGGTATTTTTTCTGTGTAGATATTAGGATTTTTAGGGGAACAAATTAATCATTCTTCTAATATACACTGTGCTGTGTGTTGGGTCCTTTGTATATTAGTTGAATCACTCTAATGAGGACCACTTGAAAGTCTGTTTCTATAGCAGATGTTTTATATGTTGACTTGTGTTATGCAAAATCCTTCATCCTCTAAGAAGACTAAGCAATGGGTTGGAGGAGAGATTTAATCACCCATTAGGTCTATTCCGAATGCCCAGAATTGAATGCAAGTACTAATTTTGTTTTTGAAGTGGTGTGTGTGTGTATGGGTGTGTGTGGTGAACTCCTTTTTAGGTCATGGGAGGGAGGTAAAGCGAAGATGAGATTTGCTGATGAACATTTGTGCATATGCTAGTGGAGAAGTCATATGACTTGACTGCACCTGCGTACTCTGATTTTGGTTTCGTTAGTGTCCGTAGCCACAAGCCTCAACTGCCTCTGGGACCCACCCTGAGGGGCTGTGGTGAGGGTTATTACAGAGTCGTGCGTCTTAGTGAAGGGCACAAACGGCCTTGTGGGCCTACTTTGGCTTTGTTTGAACGTCTAGATTGTTAAACTAAGTTTAACATTTTGAGGATTATAAATTGTGATTCTTGTCTAAGAAGAGGTTTCTGTTGTCTCTGAAGACAGGAGCCCCAATACAGAGGGTCCCTGGCTCCCAATTGTTACATATCTGATTTTTTTTTTCAACCTTGTGATGGTGTGAACTAGTCACACTCAGTGCATTGTTTGGCCCAAGATGGGCTGCCTCTGGATGAACCCGTTGTAAGTTGAAACTATGATGTCAAATGCACTTTCTATTTAGGATATTTTCAGCTTACGCTGGGTTTATTGGAACAGTTTCATCCCATGGTAAGTCAGGGAGCATATGTGCTCATAAAAGTGGAGACGATCTCATAGATACCGTGAGATATAGTGTCTCTGATGTTATAGAGATACGATGAAAACAATCAAGTGGGACTTGGAAGCCTTGGAGGGACTCACATGGGCGGCTCCTGGAATGCAATCTTGAGCGCCACTGGCTTCTGAATGTGACATCTGTACCTTCTGCTTAGCCCAGTGTGTTATCGGCTGCTCTCGAGGGCAGAGAGGTCCAGCGTTCCTGTGTTTAGGTATTTGAGCTGCCTTAAGAGGCTAGGTCAATTCTCACTGGTGTCTTCAGGGCTTTAGGCCTTCTGAACAAGCAGGAGGAAGCACGACTTTGTAGAGCTTTGGAAATCTCAACGGACTTCAGGGCCATCCCCTTTGGCAGGAGAGAGCCCCACTGGAGGCGAGCAGGGTGCCGTGCGGGCCTCTGCTGGGCCCAGGCATGTACGGACGTTGTGAGGGCCACAGGACACAGATCGGTCTTGGTTCACAACTGGTGTCGATGGCCACGCAGCATTTCTGCCAGGTACATGAGTGCGGGGACTTGGGTTTTGGGGTGTGCGTCCTGGTTGCCTAGTTGCTTGGAAGACCCCCATTCAGACCCCAGCCTGAGTCACCGTGACAGGCCTCCTGCTTCACACGCCACACGGAAGCCGTGGCGTCGGTCACTGACGTCCACCGGGTGTCAGATGTGCGTGTGTATCTTCCTTGGTCTCGGGATGTGTCTTGTTTTGAGGTTATAGTAAACGTTCTTTACGAGGGGTTTTGGATTTTTTATGTTGTTTGCAAGGAGGCAGCAGGGAGTGCTTGAGCAATGAGATCCCCTTTCCAACCAATACAATTTCAGATCCCAGCAGGTAATTAAGGCAGCGGAGCTGTGGGATCACCTTTGCAACCAATGAGAATTCAGATCCCAGGAGGTAATGACGGCAGCGGGGCGGGTGTCAGAACCCTGAACTGTGGCTGTTTCTGGTGTCTTGCCCCGCGGACAGAGCGTGCTGGGGCCTCCGTGGTCCTCTGTGGGGTGAGTGGAGCGCATGAGCTGGGTGCTGCTGGGCCCTGGCTGGCTCCCCAGCCCGGGGTTTATGCAGGACTCGTTAGACAACTTGGAACCCAGAAAGCAGCACGAGGAGAACGGGATTGTGCCTTTCTGGATCCTTGGTGCTTCCCAGTCTCAGACACTGAGTAGGCTCTGAGGGGTCTCGCCGGGAAGACTTGCACAGTCGGCCCCCGGGATGGAGTGGGGCTGCAGCGGGTCTTGCAGGAGCTGGAAGTGGGGGTGAGTGTCTCGCAAGCGGGACCTTTCAAGTGGGCCCAGCAGGATGCATCTGTGGAAATGGTGCCACCTAACGCAGGGCTGTGGCCAGCAGGACCTGAAAGGCTACAGCGGGCTGTGTTTCTGCTCTCTCTCTCTCGAGTCTCTGCACGGTTTTCCTTGGTTTTTGTCTGTTTGGAGGACGCTTCCCCCTTTCTTGCGCTTACCTAGCCTTCTGAGCTTCTTTGTTGAGTACGACAAAGCCCTGAGAAGGCATTTTTATCGCATAATTGTGTTATCCTGGTGGCTGGATAAATGACCTGCAAATGTGGGTGACTCAGGAGCTCTGAGGGTGTTCAATATCCAAGACAGAGGTGGGAAGGAAATGTTCAGGCAGGCATCAGAGGATCTGTTCTCTGCTTTACACTGGGGCCCTGGTTTGCTGACAGTCTTCACACTCGATCCAAAATGGGGGATAATGAAGTCTCACGGATTCGGCTTCAGCTGAGAGCTGCCTCCAGCACAGTCTTGTGTGAGTAACAGTTTCTATGTTTGGTGCGAAGGGCGGGCGTCAGTCAGTTGATCTTATTTGTGGTGGTGCTTATGGTGGGTTTTCCGTAAGGAATGTAGACTTTATTAGCTTTGGCAAGGGAATCCTGAGTGATAAATTGGAAGAATGTCTCAGGAAATTCTGGAACCTGCAGTGAATCTGGAATCTGTATGAAATTGAGATTTGGATTCTCACGATTTCCTAATGCTACCCCGAAACCCAGTAGTTGAGACAGTCGTAGAGCTTCAGTTGTGCTGCCCCGGTTCCCCATTTTAAAAGGGACACGTTGCTTTCCTCTAGAATGTTCTGAGCTCTGAGTGCTGCCGGCAGAGTGACCAGCTCTCTGCATCAGAGGGGAAGCCAGGGCTGCGTTCACGGCGTCGCGGCAGCCGGGAGCTGACCCTGGACCTCAGGCACGTGTGAGGCTGACCATTTTCTGTAAACTCCAAGGGTGCAGTGGTCTCCTTGGCCCTTTACAGTCTTCTGAAGCTTTTGATGTGTCTGCACTTTGTAGATTTTTCAGAAGTAGACAGCCTTTTCCCACACCCTTGGGCTGAGTTTCGTCAGAGGCTGGTGTGTGGGAAGCACCACACCCACATTCTGACAGGGAAGACTCTGGTGCCCAACTGAGGTCAGAGTGGAAATTTGTTCTTCCTTCCCTCCAGTCTGGTCCAGCTGCTCCCTGCTTGGCCAGAAGAAAATCATGCTTATTCAAGTCGTAGGCAAACCCCCGAAGTCAAACATTTGTC
Source organism: Macaca nemestrina (assembly GCF_043159975.1). Lineage (NCBI taxonomy): Eukaryota > Metazoa > Chordata > Mammalia > Primates > Cercopithecidae > Macaca > Macaca nemestrina. The sequence goes on from NW_027257615.1 coordinate 99,450, forward strand.
TTTTTTCTTTAATATGCCCATTTAGTTTATATGGAATGATAGCTAGAGAAATGCCTTTTAGGGGAAAATTAATTTCCTTAATTACAGAGAACTTTTTGGATAAAAATCAGGAGGCTATTTTGTAATAAGATCTAGTTAAATACTACAGTGGAAAGCTCCTTATATTTGGTCTTACACTTGGGCCCTGTGTGCGTGTCCGCATGCTCGTGCTCATGACGCCAGGCGCAGATGTGAACTACAGGCACAGTACATACTTTCTGGTTGCTTTTTTGAACGTCTTATTGCTTGACCTCTCCGACTCAAATGTTGAGTTATGTTGATTCTGTTCAGAATGTTTATCCCTCCGTCTAGGGTCCAGTCGTCTTTCAGGGAGGAACCGTCTTCCTCATCTCTGTCTCCTACAGTATTGTATATTTAATAGTCAAATATTTATAGGTTACATGGGTGACTGATCTGTTCATTAGGAGGAAAACAATGCCAATTTTCACATCATTATAATGGACTTGTTAAATGATTGTTAGTATAATGAAGTTTCCATGGCAAAAGAGGCTTTGCAGATGTGAGTGTAACGGACAGTGAGATGGCGGAGGACCCTGGGTTGTCCAGGCGGGTCCAGTGTCTTCACATGTGCCTTTTGAGAAGGCAGTACGAGGGTCTGCCTCAGAGGAGGAGACCTGAGGACGAGATAGAGGCCAGAGGGCTGTGGGGGTGAGGGCAAGTGTGGGGCAGGGGCAGGGTCCGGAGGGGTGCAGGACTGAGGCCGGGGCAGTGGTAGGAGGGGTGTGGGGCTGTGAGCCAAGCTGCATGGTGGCTTCTATGAATTGGGAGACTCCAGGCAGGAATACAAGCTACTGAGCCCTTGACTTCAGCCCTGGGACTCCTGACTCCCAGGGCTGAGAGGAGGTTTGCATTTGTGGTAATTTGTTGCAGCAGCAATAGGAAGCTACTGCATTGTATCTGTTCTTCACCTCCAAACCTTTGAAAAGTAACCCTGTTGTATTGGCCTTTTGTGTGCCCTAAATTCTAATGAGATGGTTTGTAGGAAATAATGGACACAAACGATGGCAGAACAAAAAGTTGGACAGAAGCAGTGTCTTCTGTGGTTCTGTAGTTTGGGTCTGGGAAGTTAGATTTCGGTCAGAGTGTGTGGTCTTGTTCAGCGTATACCTGGAGTACTTGTTCAGAGCTCCTGGGGGAGTGGTCTTTAACACTGTTAGGATTAAAACTCCAAGCACATCAGGGCCAGAGTTCCTGAGTCAGTGTTAGGCGACCTTTGAATAAGAGTTGGCATGTAGAGTCTGCCCACTTTACTAGTATGAAGAAGCAAAATCTTTTTTTTTTTTTTATTTTTTGAGATGGCGTCTCGTTCTATCACCCAGACTGGAGTACAGTGGCGAGGCCTCGGCTCACTGCAAACTCCGCCGCCTGTGCTCAAGTGAGTCTCCTGCTTCAGCCTCCAAATTGCATGATTTATTTTCCTGTTTTATATACTTAGTATGTGAAAACTCTGCAAACTTTATTAATACAAATGACATGCCAGAACTTAGGAGAATCTGGTATTTTCCCATGCAAATTAGTAGTGATGTGGAATTCCTGGGCTGATTTGGTTTTATAAGACATGGGGCAGATTCTTTGCCTTATTTCCGTGGAACTAACAATTGTTAATCACCCAGCACTCTTACCTCCCCCAACAGCTCAGGTGAGGGGGGTGTTACCCCCACTGTCGTGATGAGAGGCAGGAGACTGAGGCTTAGATGAGCAGGTGACACATTACTGTCCAGCCCCACCCACCCTGTAGTTTCCTGCCATGGCTCAGCTGTCTTCCTGCAAGAAAGGACAGACACCCTGGTGCTGGGTAGAATTCCTTGTGAACCCCTTTCCATCCTCCAGGGAGTTCTTGCTTTACAGTGGTGGCTCATGGGGAGTCCTCTGGCCCACTGAGAAAGTGACTCATGTTGTGACATTACTGTCTCTGTCCGGCTGCTGTCGATTGGGTGATTTGTAAAGAGACATTTATTGCTCACAGCTCTGGAAGCTGGAAAGTCCAAGGTCAAGGCAGTCCAAGGTCAAGGCACCTGCACATCTGGTGCCCCAGGGCCTGTGGCTCACAGACGGCAGCATCTCGCCGGGTCTTGCGTGGCAGCGGTCATCTCGTCAGAACTCACGTGGTGGATGAGCAGGAGGGCTCCTCCAGGCCTCCCAAGAAGGACACCAACCCTGGTCCTGAGAGCAGGACCTCCCAAAGGCCACACCTCTTAATGTATCCCTTCGGAGATGGTTTCAGCATGAGGTTTTGGGGACATTCAGGCCAGAGCCATTGCTCTGCTGGGGTGTTAGGGCTGCATGGCATCATTACTGCAGCAGAGCCACAGCTTCTTATCTGCATTTGCTGCAGGAGAAGGACGCAGGTGCCTGTGCAAGTTGGGGTTCGGTGCAAGAAGTGGAGACCCTCTGGGAATCTTAGCAGGAGGAACTTAAGGACTTTGAGAACTGACACCTTAGGACTGTAGTTTTCTTCAGACTGTAAAAACCTTGGTGTGTGATAATACTGAACATTGCCTGAGCCCTGTGATCCTTCAAAACAGTGATGGTTAAGACATTCCCCTTCCCCACAACTGCGCCCCCACTTTTACTTCAAGAAGCCCGTTCCCATGTGGCTTAGGCTGACTGGTGGGATGACCATTTACCGAGGACAAGACCAGGTACAGGCCTTCAAACCCCCCTTCTCTGCCTTATAAGTGATTAGCTAAACTGCCTGTTCCCACTGATCAATCACTTCCCACCTTGAAATGGTTCTTCGTGGTGCATTTGCGCCTAGGGGGATGGACTTGTCTTTGACTGTCGCCTTCCACAGAGGACAGTTAGGGTGGGCAGGAAAGAATTCTCTGCTACAGGTCTGCATTCCTGGCTGTTTCCAGAAGTGGGAATTCTGGTGCCCTGGAGTGTGGGAATGGATTTCTAGTGTCCCAGCTTCAGGTGGAGTTGAAATTGAGTGAGGCAACCCACCACACCCATCTGGAGCCAGGGACTAGAGCCATTTTTAAAGTGGCAGTTTCTCCATAAGATTACCCAAAAAATGCGCTCAGCACGTTTCTTTCTTTCTCATATGCATTTGGCCATCTAAAATGGGAATGGTGGTTTTTTGAAGCATGGATGTAGTTTTAAATTTTGAGTATTGTAAACCTTAATGTAGCTTCTTAAAATGTTTGCCTGATTATCTGGAGATTTACTAAACCTTTGGAGTGGTAATAATGAGTTGATCTATATGACTTTGCTTTCTATGATGCAATGAAAGTACTCTAATTAAAACCTCTGCAGTTGGGTCAGCACGCGATTGGCCAAAACAAATTCTGCTTTTTGGGTTTCTTTAACCAAACAAGGGAGTAGAGTGTAGGCTGAAGTGGCAAATTCATTTCAGAGCACGCCAGAGCCCTCGTGACACCACAGAGCCACACCTAGGAAGATGTGGTTTCTGTAACAAGCTTTGGAAAACCAAAGTTCAACTTAATTATCCAACTTTGTTACAGAAAAAGCTTAGACCAGATGGCCAAAGACCTGATTGTTTCATGGTTGAGACATGGTTATAAAATTGCCCTTACTTGGTGCCAATCAGTGTTGGTCCACAGTGATACTCCTCCAACCTCACTGAATAGTTTGGAGACTGATATGAGACTGTGAAAATCTCCTTAAGGTGAAAAGGTCTCTGGAGCACCTGGGAATATCTGCACACCCGTGGCCATTCCCCTATAAGATGGAAAGGACGGCTGGGTCACGCGGGAGCATCCGCACACCCGTGGCCGTCCTCTTTAAGACGGAAAGGGCTGCTGGGGTGCCCCGCAATGTCTGCACACCCGCGGCCATTGTGGCTGTCCCCCTTTCTGCTCAGTCACCTCTGTGTCCCCGCATTCAGGCTTTGGGACACTCATGAACAGCTCGTACCCTGGGCTGGTGAGGAAAGAGTGGGAGGTTGTTCTGAGGCTCTGTCACTGTCTGCCCTGTCATGAGCTGGGCAAGGCAGTGGCAGTGACCCTGGAGGAGTCTGGTCAGTGAGGGCTCCGGCAGGAAGTGCTGAGGCTTGAGGTGGCTCTGCCAGTCGTCACCAAATGTCTTCCCTCTTATTTCCATGATTCCTTCTAGTTCTGCACCTTGCACTGCAGAGTCTCTGTGTGTCTATAAATACACATGAGTTACGATACAGGTGTCTCTTTCCCCTCTTTCAGGGGCTGGGCCCAGGGAGTGAAGTGCAAGACTCCCTTACTGCTGGATGCCCACCAGCACGAGGCACTGCCTGCCCTGCTGACGAATGCCTACAGCGAGTCCTGGAAGCCTCCTTCTGAGCACCTGGCCTGTTGACGGTGTATACGGGAGACAACGGAGCTCCCCTTGCCCCACCCTGAGCAGAGACTGGGGAGGCGGGGGCAGCACTGCCCCCATGGTGCATCCTTGGTGCATGGAGGAAAGTCTGTTTAGCCGGGCGAGGTGGCGGGCGCCTGTAGTCCCAGCTACTCGGGAGGCTGAGGCAGGAGAATGGCGTAAGCCCGGGAGGCGGAGCTTGCAGTGAGCTGAGATCCGGCCACTGCACTCCAGCCTGGGCGACAGAGTGAGACTCTGTCTCAAGAAAAAAAAAGAAAAAAAAAACACAGCCCATCCTCTCAAAAGCAGGGTGACAACCACATTTACTTCTGGAATCTTAAGAAAGGGCCTGTCTCTTTGAGAGAAGAATGTGGCATGAATGTGTGTACCTCCTTTGTTTTTTTTGAGACAGTTTCCCTCTGTCACCCAGGCTGGAGTGCGGTGGTGCAATCTCAGCTCACTGCAAGCTCTGCCTCCCGGGTTCATGCAATTCTCCAGCCTCAGCCTCCCAAGTAGCTGGGACTACAGGCACCCGCCACCACGCCTGGCTAATTGTTTGTATTTTTAGTAGAGACGGGGTTTCACCGTGTTAGCCAGGATGGTCTCGGTTTCCTGATCTCTTGATCTGTCCACTTCGGCCTCCCAAAGTGCTGGGATCATAGGTGTGAGCCACCGCGCTGGGCCGTATGTGTGTACCTCTTTACAAGTCTTGCCCGATCTTGGCATTGAAAAATTATTGAAAACCTTAAGGATGTAACTGACAAGATCTTTATAGATTTCTCCAAGTAAAAATTTGGAAAAGTGAAGTGAACCCATAATTTGTTTTATTTCTGAGTCCCACACTTGGATTTTTAAATGTGGGCAAAACATCTGTATGTTCTTCAGCCTGATTTCCGTGGAATCGTGAAAGAAACGTGCTGAAGTTGCCGTGCGGATTTTGTTATGTGGCGGTGACAAGTGGGGCTGGTCATTAAACAACTGGAGGGATCCCTATCCTTTCTGTGCTCTTGTTGGACACTAGGCACGTGCTTGGGTGTTTTCTGTGTGTGTGGACAAGATGAGGACAGAATTTCCAGATTCACACGGTGGTATCTTCTCCCTTTTCTGTTAAAACGTGTCTTCTGCTGCTTCTACATAGACCAAGTGTTTCTTTCTCTTGCCTGTCTACAGAAACGCTGTTTAACAAAAACTGCATTGTAAGCATGTGAAGCTGAATTCCACATGATAAAGCAGATAGAGATGACTGAGTATACTGTTTTGTGGAAGGAAGGTTTAAAATGATTTTTAGCTTTTTCCCTGAAATAGGGAATACTTTTAACTTTTTCCCTGAGATAGGGAATAATGAAATGGGAAAATAATTAAATTTTCCCATATAATTGTTAGATTATATTTAATTATTAGATTATTCATGTATTGCAAGGGAAAAAGGAACTAGATCATCCCATGTACCCAAATGAAAATTTAAAGGGTATGGGCGAGTTCATTTGAACTCCTTTAATTTGTTTTTGTTTGTTTGTTTTTGACAGTCTCACTCGGTTTCTCAGGCTGGGTGCAGTAGTACAATGACAGCTCTCTGCAACCCCAACCTTCTAGGCTCAAGTGATTCTCCTGCCTCAGCCTCCCCAACTGCTGGGATTTACAGGCGTTAACCACCACACACAGCTTATCACCTCTTGGAGACTAGCTATGAGTTTGGGCATTCACTGAACTATATTTTGGTTAATTCTCAAAGTTTGTCACTGTTTATCTTTAATTTGCTAAAAATCTACATATATTGTAAAATGAGTTACATTTCCTTAGCATTCACGGATTCCCTGTTAGTGGGGCAGAGACGCAGAAGGGCAGAAGGCATTCGGACGTCATCAGGTTTGCAGTTGAGTGCTTTCCCCGAACACACTGGAGCTCTGGGCTCTGTGGCCCCACGGGGGTCCTCTGTCCACTGAGGGGGCCAGGTTACCTGGGAGGTCCCTCCAGCCTCTGCAATTTTGCCCTTTTCAGGTTAACATCTCATCGTTGTCCTGGACAGCACTGTCTTTCGTTCACTGACCCATGAGTGGACAGCTGGTCAGTGGCCAGTGCTGCTTCCTTCAGCTGGGAGGTGGTGATGTGATAACACTTCCGTGGAAATTGGTTCTTGGTGTATTAAGGGTTCAGTTGTATGTTTATTTTTAATCTGCACCTCTGAATTGGTCTTTTGATTGCAAAGAGATTGCTTACTGGATTTGTTTCTGAATATTTGGTGGATAACAGGAGAACCTTGCTTATCTGTGTGTTCATTTAATGTGTTTTTGCCAGGCATTTATATGGGTGTGTTAGCCCCTAGCCCACTTTCTGTGTGTGGTGGAGTCATTGAAATCATTTATGTGAAGTCTCTCTTCTATCAAGGCTAGAGGACGTGGGGTGGTGTCTCCCTAAACTAGAGGGAAATGGCATTGTTCTGCCCTCCTCCCTGGGAACGCTGGTGTTTCCAGGTCTCTGAACTTGGCTCCCACACTGGGAGAGTGGCTGTGGCTTCTGGAGCCCGTTTTGGGCGGGACTGACTCCTTCATTTGCTTTATTCCCCACCGTCTTTGCTGCTTTGTGACGCAGGGATGAGGGAGTTGGGCCCGGGGGCCTTGCCTGTGCCTGAAGGGCCCGATGCAGAAAACTCCTGGTGGGAAGGATGTTCCTTGAGGGCAGCTTTTGGAGTCTCTTCCTACTTTTAACTAAGAAGCAGCTATTCACATGGTTCTATTCTGCTGGTGTGTTTCAAAATAATTGGTGTAGAGTTGCGAAGATGTCCGAGACACCCATGATCCACTCCGGGCCAGTGCCGGGCATTGTGCTCAGATGCCTTCAGACCACATTCACATGCCAAAGATTCTTGCTTGGTTATTCTCAAACTTAAGAGAATCTAAAACGCGAGCCACGGTATGGATTTTCTCTTGAGCCCCCATGACTTTGCCTTGTATTTTGGGCATGAATGACTTCATCAAGGGGAAAGAATTTGAGGAAGGAGCCTCTGAGGCTAGGAGGGGGTGGGAAGGGGTGGGGGGAAGAGGAGGGAAAAGGAGCTGTAGAGGGAGGAACCAGGCTGGGGCTGGGGCGTCTCCCCATGATGCTCCCCCACCCCTGGCGCGAGGCCCCAGGGACTGACTGATTTTCCCACAAGAAATGTGTATAATTGCGTGTCTGTTTTGTGGGCTGGCCATTTGGATTGAGGGAATGTCTGTGTTGTGATTCCTTATTGATTCGAAGGTTGGAAAGGTTTGTGCTCAATACAGGGGTCTCTTGGTGCTATGGGAAATGTGATCGCAGCTGCCTTCTGGGTGGGGAGAGCCCTCGAGGCCATCAGTGGTGGCCGGTGTCGGCCTTCGCTTCCCTGGGTGAGCTGCCCTCAGGGTGGGAAGGGAGGCCCTCGGTGGTGGCCGCTGTTGGCCTTCGCCTCCCTGGGTGAGGGCTGCTCCATCCCCGGCTCTCCGACTCCTTGCCTGGCACCTTCCTCGTTGGGGGCCGTGATCCATCAACTTTGTCCACGCGTGTCCTGCAGACTAGTGCTGACTGCAGGTTGAGGAGTGGTCAGAGGAGGCCAGAGGAGGCCCTCGTGATGCAAAGCTAAACGTTTAATGATGGCGCTGCTGAGTGCATGAGCCACGTCAGCCCAAGAGTCTGAGTAAGAGGAAACCGCGGGGTGGAGGGAAGACTGGACAGATGGGTGCTTTCCTCGGCCCCTGGGAGCACGGCCATGTCCACGCTCAGACCTCCTGGTTTCTCCCATATTTCCATAAATAGCAAGGGAAGGATATGGGGCACCCAGGGACCTCAGGGGTATAAGCTGTGTCCTCGCGTGGCCCCAGCTGTGGCCAGTGACGTTATTCTCTTTAACCTCAGGCTTATTTTCTATAAAAACACAAAGGGACAGAAGTAGTTCAAGGGCCTGTAAAGACTTACGTAATTGTTAATAGGCCTACTTTTATGCTTTCTTATGTATTAAGAGCAAATCATGAAACAAACTCATTTCTGTTTGAAGAAATCTTTACTGCTCTCATTTTTGTGGCAAGCAGCCTTGATTCTTTGCTTAGTGAGCGTTAGTGCCCTCCTGCCCAGTGCTGCTGCCTGGCGTGTCCTCGCACACACCTCTGTCCATTGGTCTCCGTTCACCTTTCCGCCTAGAATTGTAGGAGGGGCGCTGGGATCTTAGGGCTAGAAAGAAACCCTGAAGACCACTTTTAGGGGCGACTTTTAGTCAGGGCTTCCAGAGAGACAGCCAGCCGGGTGTGCGTGTGTCTCCAGGGCGAGGCCTGCTGCAGGGGCTACAGAGTCCAAGAAGCCCCAGGACCCACAGCCTGCAAGCTATAGTCCTGAGAGGGTGTGGCTTGAAGACTTGAGAAGCGGAGGTTGCAGATCCGACCAGGGTCTGAGGAGCTGAGACCCAGGAGCACGGGCTGCAGAAGACAGATGTCACTGGCCCATCAGCCAGAGAGGTGGAGTGAACCCAGTTTTCCCCGCCTTGCTGTTTTACTCGGGCCCTGGGGGGATAGGGTGGTGCCCCCCACACCGGCGAGGATGGGTCTCCACTCAGTCCAGAGACAAACATGCATCTCACACAGAAATAATGCAGAACCAGCCATCTGGGCACCCCGGGCATGCTCAGGTTGATGCACAAAACCAATGCCGCGCGTGGCCCTGACATCTGCGTGTTCGCATCACTCCACACACATTGCTCAGTCATCGCCTTGGTGAGTTTGTAAGCTCGTTGTGTGGTTCTGGGGCTCTTTGTCCCTGGTGATGAGAGGCTCCCCACTGTCCCAGCTCAGGTATGGAAGGTGATGGCACCAGCGGCTCCTTGTTTCTCAGACACCTGAGTGGGTGCTCTGTGCAGCCAGTTCAACCTGCAGCAGCATCTGTTTCCTATGCCGATTCCATTCGGAGTATGTGCCTCCCTTCTGTTGAGGGTGCAGCCTTCTTTCAGGGAAGAACTGTGTCCTGTTCGCCTATATCTTTTGTGGTGTATCTCATGGCTGAATAAGTAGCTATAGGATACCTCGGTGGCTGAATTATAAGCCGCATGTTCTCCTAGGTTCTGGGGCCCTATCATAAGCCGCGTGTTCTCCTAGGCGCTGGGACCCTCTTGTAAGCCGCATGTTCTCCTAGGCACTGGGACCCTATCATAAGCTGTGTGTTCTCCTAGGCGCTGGGACCCTATCGTAAACTGCATGTGAGGGATCTCGGAGGTGCTCCTTATGAGGATCCGCTGCCTGACCTGAGGTGGAACAGTTGCAATCCAAAACCACCCCCCAGAAAAATTGTCTTCCATGAAACCCATCCCTGGTGCCAAAAAGGCTAGGTGACAGCTGGCCTAACAGGTGCTAAGATGTCAGTAGATTTTTGGACTTGGGCCTCAGTTGAAGAGGATTAGATTTTGAAAGGTGGGGTTTGAAGGCTTCTAAAGGGCAGATTTTTATCTCCAGTGGGGCCTGGGCAGAACTGGGTAGAACTGACCCAGAAGCTGACAACTAGTCAGGCTGGCTCACTGCCTGTGTCCTGTGTGTGCAGCCTTGCTGTTCATTCAATTGGTGTTGTGGATTCCATCCACAGCTTCAGAGTAGTGGAACCCATTATTTCAGGGCTGACCTTATTTAACTTTATCAAAAAGACATGAAAATCATTTAGTATAAATCTTCCAGATAGCTGTATCCTTTCTTTTCCCAGAGGCCTTTAAGTATTGCAACTTAAAAATCTTCAAAAATATCTTTAAAGGAAAACCTCTAAGTACATTTTTGATGAGCACCCTTGACACCTTTAATATGTGAAGTAAATTCCCTTGACTTTTGTACTCCTAGAAACTCGTTCATGTTTGCAGAAGACTTTGTATTTTGTCAACAGTGGCCACTGTTCAGTGACCATCATACCTGCCGTGTCTCATTTAGAAAGTTGGATGTGGATGTATTAACTTTTCAGACACACTAACACATGGGCTGTTTGTTTTTGGTTTTGATTTTTTTGGGTTCCCCCCCCCAGCTGAATTCAAGAAAGGGAAACAAGGAGACAGAGTAAGTCCCCGAAAGCGTCTAAGTGGCTGGGTGGGGGATCCTACTATGGTGTTGGATTGTGTTCTGCCAGACATCGCTCCTCGAAAAGCTGACCCTGAAAGGGCTAGCAGTGCCCTCACCCTGGGACATTCGTCTGTCTCACCAGTAAATGAAGAATCTGCCAGGGTACTGTGAGTCAAATTCAGTCAGAACTCGATTAACTAAGAGGGTTTGTCTCAAAGGCCAAAACATGAGGACACATTTTTAATTTTTAAGGATCGCTTTAGCATGAGTCAGTTCTGACGTGTACTGCATTAGGAAACCTCTGAACTTCCACGGTCAGGCCCAGAACTCTGAGGGAAAGTGGTTGTGCCCTTCCCACTGTTTTTGTCACTAGCTGTATTGATTTCCTTAAAACCCTTTTTATATGAGTTCTATTATAGTTTGAAAAAAATTCACTTAGGTAGAACTGGAAGCGTTTCCGCAGTATTAATACTCATGACCCGTTCTGGGTCTCGGTATATGTGTACTCTATAAATGTACATGTGTGTATGTGGTGTACGCATACTACGTGTATTTCCACTGTGCATGTATTTACAATGTATAGGTATGTACACTACCTTTGTGTCCTACACACGTGCATGCTGTAGGCATGCATGTACATGTGTATATGTGTGTATCTGTGGTCACTTTGGTTATATGCACACTACTTGGACACCTATCTGTTCTGCATGTGTACATACATGCATGTATTTAATGCCATATACATGGCTGTGTACGTACACCATGTGGGTATGTGCACATTATTTCTGCAGATATATATATACATATGTGCACACAAGCATGCATGTACACTATGCACACTGAATAAACTTCTGGATATGTACACACTAATACATATACATGCTGCATATGTATGTACACTGTTGCATATGTGTATACGCTTTATACGTTAGTGTACTGATGTACGTTGTATACATGTGCATATGTGTACACTGCGCATGTGTATGCATGCTGTAGTGCACCTACGTACATTGGATAAGAGTGTATACTATTGGACAGGCGCGGTGGCTCACGCCTGTAATCCCAGCACTTTGGGAGGCCGAGACGGGCGGATCACGAGGTCAGGAGATCGAGACCATCCTGGCTAACACCGTGAAACCCCGTCTCTACTAAAAAAAATACAAAAAACTAGCCGGGCGAGGTGGCGGGCGCCTGTAGTCCCAGCTACTCGGGAGGCTGAGGCAGGAGAATGGCGTGAACCCGGGAGGCGGAGCTTGCAGTGAGCTGAGATCCGGCCACCGCACTCCAGCCTGGGTGACAGAGCGAGACTCCGTCTCAAAAAAAAAAAAAAAAAAAAAAAAAAAAAAAAAAAAAAGAGTGTATGCTATACGCACGTGTATACATATAGCAAATAGCATACCTATGTACATACGGATGTGCATGTGTATGCCATATGCATGTACATACAGGTTATAGTATACCTGTGTACGCTGTATGCATACAGATGGGTGTACGTGCTATGCATGCGCATACGTGTTAGCATGCCTATGTACATTTGCTATATGGATGTGTGTATGCTCTATGCTTTTACACACGTAGTGAACTTGTTTGTACACTATATTTGGATGTGTGTACACTCTATGCATGGATACCACATGGATCTGGATGTGTGTGCACTCTACGCAGGTAGTGCACTTATGTACACTCCACGTATTCGGATGTGTGTATGCTCTATGCAGGTACACGTGTTACAGTGTACCATATACGTACACTATGTGGATGTAAATGTGTGTGTGCTCTATGGCACCAGGAATAGGGCTCCCGCAGGGATCCAAGAACACACCATCTCGCTGGCACCGGAGAGTGTAGGATGAAAACAGTTGTTTGTTGCAACCTAGTTGAAATTTGGCAGGTTGCTATATCCTTTGCAATGATTTAGGAATAGTCACTTCATTGATGTGTGTGTTCCTGAAATCATAAACAGCTCTGTGAGGTGTGTCTCATCCCAAGACGAGAAAGGGAACCGAAACAACAATGACTCGGTCACTTAAGTGAGGTAGAACTAACAGAGCAGCTGTCTAGCTTTCTGTATTATAACTTTGTCAGCAGCTCAATGAGAAATCGGCACTCATCAGGAAATGTGTCCACTTTCTACTGTTCTTTACTCGTGGCGTATTTACTGCCTCGTGTTATTCCTCACGATGTAGCAAAATCCCTCCTAGAGTTGTGAATATAAACAGTTCATGACAAATGTAGTATCTTCTTTGTTAACATTGAAAATGATATGTAAGTTCATCTTCAGATACTGTTTGGAAGGATGAGAAAGAAGATGTTTAGGACAAAAGAATAGAGAGCTTTCAAGTAAACAGGGAAAATAAGGACTTTGTGCAAAATATTTCCAAATTTGAAATTTGAGAATACTAAATCTCACATCTAAGATCGTAGGTAGTTTTTTTTGGGGGGGGGTTAAAATTAGTACTTGGTTTTCCATGCCTTTGGGAATTTCACTCCTGATGGAGGATTGTAAGAATAACCTGAATTTTCAGAACAGAAGGATAGTCTGTCTCAAAGGTAAATTCCAGGTTCTACCATAGAGAAATAGAAAATGCTGTCAACTTTCTGTAAGGTTCTTCAGTTCTTTCCTCTTCTGTGGTTAAAAAACCATCTCTGGGTTTGGTCTCAGCCAAGTTCCTCTTACTAGGTTGCCTTACATTTCGCACAGCTGTTGAGAGTCTTCATCATTCGTAGTTAACTCGTCAAAAGTAAACTTTGTACTAGCTGGATCTGAGCACCTTGAAGGCAGGGCTTTGTTTTATATTTTTAATAAGCAGCAGGGTGATGGCAGGACTGGGGCCCTTCATCCCATCATGCGTTCCTCTGAGCTTTCGGAGTTCTCACTGCGTGCCGAGTGTGGTGTTGGCTGTGTAGCGTTTAAATAGGAATATGAGGATCTGTGACTTGGGACGCTCTTACCACCTTCATAGAGAGCTTGGTGACAGCTTAGCATGACAGCTTACACACCTGTTGTGTATACTTTATTACGGCCCCACAGAAAGGGTATTGATTTAAACGTGACTAATTTCTCATATTTATTTTTGCCTTTATTCCTAGTTACAGTCCCGATACTTTTTCTTCCTTTAAAATCTTGCTAATCGCTGGTGAATTAGTGATAAACTATATTTCTGTGTTCTGTAAATCTAGCGATTTAATTGGAGGTCGTTATTCTTGTACCATGTGTCAGTGCTGTGTCAGGAAGTCTCAGTTTTATGTTGTCAAAGGATTAACTAGAGCAGGATGCAGTCTTACTGGAACTTGCTCATTTATGAAATATAGGCACTTTATTTTTTGTTATACTCGAGGTGTGCTCAAATGTAAACATTTTGAGCCGTGTTAGAAGGATATACAAGATTGTAATGAAGAAATCAACAACTTGATCAAGTACCAGCTAATGAACTTTATGTTTGAAGTATATGGAACATGGACCTTGGCAATCAGTTTTCATCTTGACCTTTTATTTTTTTACTAGAATCTTGGTCTGTCACCCAGGCTGGAAGTGTGGAGCACAGTAGTACGACGTCCGTTCACTGCAACCTCTACTTCCCAGGTTCAAGTGATTCTTATGCCTCAGCCTCCCTAGTAGCTGGGGTTACAGGGTGTGTGCCACCATGTCTGGATAATTTATTTTTAGTAGAGATGGGGTTTTGTCATGTTGACCAAGCTGGTCTGCAACTCCTGACCTCAAGTGATCCACCCACCTCAGCTTCCCAAAGTGATAGGATTACAGGTGTGAGCCACCATCCCTGGCCTGATCTTCTGTTCTAATATTGGTTATTCAGTCTCAATGATAGCGCCTGGTTGTATTAACTTGTTGTAGAAAGCACAATTGCAATGAATTTGGTTGTGTATGTACGTGCTGACTTAGCGTTCATGGCAGCACTGTGAGGTGGGCATTGTTCCTGAAGGAAGGATGGATGGGCAAGTCGGGGCTTAGATACGGGACTTGTGGGCAGTCACTGTTGTCCCATGGCTGAGATCAGGCCTGTCTGTCGCCTGTACCCTGAACTCTTTTTTTTTTTTTTTTTTTGAGACGGAGTCTCGCTGTGTCGCCCAGGCTGGAGTGCAGTGGCCGGATCTCAGCTCACTGCAAGCTACGACTCCCGGGTTTACGCCATTCTCCTGCCTCAGCCTCCCGAGTAGCTGGGACTACAGGCGCCCGCCAACTCACCCGGCTAGTTTTTTGTATTTTTTAGTAGAGACGGGGTTTCACCTGTGTTAGCCAGGATGGTCTCGATCTCCTGACCTCGTGATCCACCCGTCTCGGCCTCCCAAAGTGCTGGGATTACAGGCTTGAGCCACCGCGCCCGGCTCCCTGAACTCTTAACACACGAACGAGCAACGGTCAAGAGTCGGTGCTCGAGTGTGATGTGGCCTGTGGTGTGTGCCTCTCAGCCTTGCTTTGGCTCGGGGTAGCAGGGCAACAGCTCCATCCCTCATGCGGCCGCCTGGGAGTCCCAGGAGAACCCACTGATACCGTTTATAAATGCCGGGCATCGAACGTTCTCCTTGGTACCAGCACATCTGGAATCGGACAGTGCAGTTAGATTCTCGGCCAGCAAACCTGTACAGGAGTGTGTGAAGTCTGCGTTTGCTTCTCCCGGACAAAGGTGAAATCCCGGTCACTAGTGGATGACAACAGGTGTGGCCTCAGGAGCAGCACGGAGACAGGCACCCGGGTGCAGGAAGAGCACCTGCAAGAGGGGTTGGGAAACGTGACAGACGCACGTGCGAGTTTAGCTGTTACCGTGGCAGGTGGGGGGTGGGTGAGACCAGATTTTCTCATTGTTGCCCCTTTCTGAAAAGGGCCCTGAATTGACTTCTCTGTGGCTCCTCGCGCCTCCTTGTCAGGTTGGAGGAGACTGCTCCCCTGGCTCAGGCCCTGCTTGCGGCAACACGGAAGCTGCTGTTGCTTGCCCTGCCCTCCCTGTGACGTCATCTGTGCTGTTGTCCGGGAACAGTTCTGCCGAGCAAGCTTGCACTCTGCTCCCTTCTGCTCTTGGATTTCATGTCTGGAAGGCTTGTGTTCTTTCCTGATTTTTGATAATGCTGAGCTATGTTTTCCCAAGGATCACACGTGCCCATACAGGGAGAAGCTCCTTTGCAACTTTAGCATCTTGACGCTCTCAAGCAGAGCTTGCTATCGAAGTTGACAGCCTCCTGTGTTTTTGTTTTGGCAGAAACTGAATTTCAGTCCTAGGACAGCTTCAGCACACTTGATCTTAGCTCTTCTCTCTCACTGCTCCCCTTGTGTGTGACAGAAATCATATGCCCTGAAGTTTACCAGTCCCTTCATTTGAAAATCAGTTAATGTATGCAATCCTCATGAGAATTTTTATTAAAGCAATCGCAACGACTGGGTTTTGTGAAACCAGTGTTTTATGTGTATATTACTTGCACTCACAATGAGCTTTGTCTTCTAAATATTTCATGTTTCAGATTAGCAGTGGAATCATGCCCTGGAGTAGTTTTACTTTTCCGCTTTTATTTTTGGCTAAGGTAAAGTTGAGAACATTGTGATATTAGGTGTAATGAGCCCTTTTAGCTTCTTCTATGTCTGTTTTCCTTTAAGCCAGAACCAGCAGACGGATACCAGTTTGTGAGCACCTGGCATCTCCCAGGCCTTTCCTGGGTCTTCCCTCAGCTGTCTCGTGGACAGAGCAGTCACTCGTGGAACGTGAACCTGAGAATTTGTGCGTGGAATTAAGTAAATGTCATAGCTCTCTTCTGTGACGAACGGAATCACATTAAGCCCAGTAAATTGTAACAGCAGGTTTTGCACATGCAAAGCATTGAACACCAGGACAGGTAACCAGGCTGCGACGCTTCTGGTCCTGCACAAGACCTCCGGTATCACAGCACATTTAATAAATTGGCTGCATTGAGTGCTTGAAAACGTTGTGTATGTACCATGTCCGTGATTTTCGAGGGCCTGGAAAAACACCTCTGTGGTTATAGCAATCTTGATCGTTGGGAGCTTAAGGTTAGTACTGGGGCAGACTGTGTTTTAAAGAATCAAGGTCTCTCGAGTATGTTTCGGTTTTCCCATGAAGAAGAAAGATGTTAGCTGTTCTTTCCTGGACTGTGGCTATCAGAGTGCCCCACCACGGTCACTCACACGTTTACTTCATTTTCATTTAACCGGGCTGGGCTTGGGCCAGAGTACTTCGGTTGTCAAATGTCATATGAGGCTGAGGAACTGTCTTCTGCTTCATCGTTGGCACATGGAAATACTGTTTTTCAAAGCATACTCTACTCTCTCATTTGTGTTTATATAAAATAATGGAATGGTTATTTTAACTGCAGTTTCCTATGCTTGCTTATTTAATTGCGGAAAGATAATGGTTTTATTTTGCTAAAATCTGTGCTAGGAATTGTGCAAAATCTTTGTGAAATGCCCATTTTACTAGCTTAAGTTATAGATCTTTGTATAGAAAAGAAAAAGCCTATTGCTACAAGGAGCATTGTCTTTACCGATGCAAAAAGCTTTAGGCTTATTGGCCGTGTAGTCAGTAAAATGCATTAGAATGTGGCGAACATTGAGAAAAGCATTGAAGTTTTAAAATCTGCTATGCAGTTTTCTTCAACTCCCTCGCAAGATACTTAATTTGAATAAAAGACAGAATAAAGTGTTCCCATTGAGGAAAGGGGCAAGAGGACTGTTGAGAATGTGTTCTGAACCTGAGCAGTCCTGCCACGCTCATCTGTGATGTGGTGGTGTCCATGGTATCACTTTTACAGAACTTTAAGAATGCTGCTTCTGTGAATAAAATACATTTATTCTTAGCGTTTCAGTTTTGAGTTTTGAGAAGTGTAAAAAGTGTTAATGGTTTCTTTCCCTTACAGAATTTGCTTGTTCTTTTTTTTTTTTTTTTTTTTTTTAATGCCTACAAGACTGTGAAGCACATTAGTCACTTAAAAAGAAAACAAAACAAAAAAGGGCCGGGCGTGATGGCTCACGTCTGTAATCCCAGCCCTTTGGGAGGCCGAGGCGGGTGGATTGCTTGAGCCTGGGAGCTTGAGACCCAGGGAACCGGCCTGGGCAACCTGGTGAAATCCCGTGTCTACAGAAAACACACAAATTAGTTGGGCGTGATGACTGCACACCTGTAGTCCTGGCTACTCCAGAGGCTGAAGAGAATCGCTTGAGCCTGGGAGGTGGACCTTGCAGTGAGTGGAGATCACGCCCTTACTGTCAAGCCTTGTTGACAGAGTTTGGACCCTGGCTGATAAACAGCAACGTTCATAACGTATGGGTGAACTGCCCGGCTGCTCTGTCTAGAGTAGAATAAATCCAATTATGTTTTTGTCTTTTATTAGCATTGAAATTTTCTTAATCATCCCTTTGTTTTCATTACATTGTAGCAATATATTGCTGCTTAGAGTCTGGAACAAGTAGGCTTCTCTGGATCAGGTTCTTACTGGATTGCTAAAACTTAGAATGATTTTTCCCCTCCTTGGATGTGACTTATAGAACTTTGCCTTTTGAGGTGATGTGTTGCATTTGATAGCGGACACAGGAACGCCCAAAGAATTCACTTACGGGGCTAAAATGTACGTACTTTGTAGTGTTTCCCTCCTAGAATGAAAACGGTACCTCTCATTTGTGGGTCGATGATGCTATTTGCTGAAAACATTTTAAATTTTATTTATTTTAATTTTTTGAGACAGAGCCTTGCTCTGTCGCCCAGGCTGGAGTGCAGTGGCACGATCTCGGCTCACTGCAAACTCCACCTCCCAGCTTCACGCCATTCTCCTGCCTCAGCCTCCAGAGTACGTGGGACTACAGGTGCCCGCTACCATGCCTGGCTAATTTTTTTTTTTGGTAGAGAAGGGGGTTTCACCGTGTTAGCCAGAATGGTCTCGATCTCCTGACCTTGTGATCCACCTGCCTCGTCCTCCCAAAGTGCTGGGATTGCAAGCGTGAGCCGCCGCACCCGACCGAAAACATGTTTCTTTACTGCCTCAGTCCTCAGTTGGGTAGTCTGTTCTTTGTAAGACATTCAGGGAGCGGGGACATCTTGAGTCTTGAAAGGCGCTCTCTGTGAGATGGGAATCTTCCGGCTGCTTATTTAGGGAATCCTGCTGGTTGTCATTTACTGTAGAGTGCAGTTTCCTGGCTGCCCTGGTCTTTGAGGGGAGGGAGACTGAGGGGTCATTTTCCGACCTGGACCAATGTGTTTATTAAACCTGGCTTGTGTATCATTTGGATCTTTTCATGAAGGAAAAGCCACATCTGTGACTTTAAGATGAGTGGAAGTCATGTTAAAATATATATATATATATTTATATATGAAATATATATAAATATATAAATATATATAATATATATATATATATATATATATATTCTGGCTACTATGGAGAAGTTTTGTCCTTGTGACCTGTGAATACAGTCACAGGAGAGCAGAATGTTCACGGTGTGGGTGCTTACAGTGTACATCCAGAGTCACATTCTTCACTAGTATTACGTTAAAAAGTGACAAATAAGAGAAAAATATTTTGCTCATTACAACGTCGGTAAGAAGCTGGCAGCACTCTTGTTTTTGGAGGGGTGTGAAGGGAATATTGAGAAAGTGTCATCAACATTAGACTCGCCCACTCTGCAAATCCTGTGCCAGCTGGAGTGAGGATCCCGTGATGGAAAGATGCACCCCTGTTCCCGGAAGGAGTTGAATCTTTGTAGCGCTCAGGACGCATGGTTCATCTCTGTATAAAGGCAGAGTGTGAAACGCCGTGGAGGCTGAGAGAAGCGATGTGGTTAGCAAGTATGAGTGAGACGTTTGGGGCTTGTTAGCACCTGGCGTGTGTGCAGCAAGCTTTGCTATCTGCACAT
The DNA here is from genome assembly GCF_043159975.1 of Macaca nemestrina. Lineage (NCBI taxonomy): Eukaryota > Metazoa > Chordata > Mammalia > Primates > Cercopithecidae > Macaca > Macaca nemestrina. The sequence continues at coordinate 118,707 of NW_027257615.1, forward strand.
GTGTGATTCTTAGAACACTGGCGTCTGGAACCGTGGGGGCTGTCGAGGGCCCCAGATCTCGGCGGGCTGAGGAGTTCCCTGTTACCACCAGGATAACCGTGATTTTGAAGGCTGTCACTCAATCCCAAGTCCTGGAAGGGGCTCCTTTCAGAGAGGAAAACACCCCTAGAGCCTCGGGCAGAATTCAGTGATTTTTCTTATAATGTTGCTTAGATTTCGCAAACATGAAACCAAGAACATATTTCAGAATGCTTATGGTTCTTCTGTAACCATGGAAACAAAGTAAGTTGCAGTCGATGGACAGTTTGCGGAAGCTGAACTGCCTACATCGTGAGCACGGCGCTCTCCCTACCGCCCTGGGCCTTGCTCCGGCTTGCTGGGGAGGCTTTGCAGGGCCTCTTGGCTGGGATACCTCTCTCATGTCCCATGTTGCTACTCCTGGTCACAGCCATACTGCTGGGCACCTGCGACGTGAGGACACTGAGTGGACACGGAGCCGCGGGGCAGCAGTTGGTCAGGAGGTGGCATCCACTTGGTCCGAAACAGGTTTCTGTTCATTAAGAATGATCATTGCAATAAAAACAGAGTGAAAGAAACCTCTACTGACCTGAGAATGCGTCAGCTGAGTTCCATAGGGAAGTGCAGTGAGGAAGGTGAGGGCTGAAAGGAAATGAGGGAGGGAGAGGAAAGGAGAGAAGGGAAGCAAAAGGGGGAGGGCGGATGGGAGTGAAGAGGGAGATGGAGGAGGAAGAAGAGAGAGGGCGGTGGGCAGGAGCCTGGGAAATGTGTCCCAGAGCCGGTTCCTGACCGTCGTGGGTGCGTCAGAGCTGATCTTCCAGGAGAGGTGGCCTGGGAGGGTTGACCCTTAGGAAGTGAGGGCCGGGGGAGCTGATTTTTTGGCCCTCAGCGGGGCTGTTGTTGACCTGAGATACAGTCGATAGTTTTCCTGAAGAGATCGTCTGCACAGCCACCGTTTGCTGCCAGGTTGGAGACAGAAGTGCTCCTCCCCATGGATTCTTTCTAGTTTGTGGATTTTTCCCAGTTTACCTGAGCAGCCTGTCAGTGGAAATGTCGGGGATTACTAACATGTCTCCATCCTACAGAGCAGTCGACCAGCTTCCGATCCTGTAGTTGTTGGGGGCACCATTCCGGTCCTGTCAGTGCCGGCCCAGCGTGGAAGCCGCAGCCCGAGGCGCTGGGAAACCTGCGGGGCTCTCACTGCCAGGGTTCTGATGGGAATCGAGCGCTGGAAGAAAGATGTCCTTAGGGCAGAGCCTGGCGAGGAGGGGGTGCTGCTGTTGCAGCAGTACGTGGAATTTCAAATGACAAATGAAACAAGCTTTTAATTATGACCAGAGCCCTATGCTCTGCGTTTCTTCAAATGGAAATGTTGTGCTGAAATGAAATTGCTGTTAATCGGTTGCCTCATGCAAGACGCAAGACGGAGGGCTGGGAGCAAAGTAGAACGTGGACTTATCTACAAAGCTTCCTCCTCTCAGACTATCATCAGTTGGATGGTGCTACACAGGAATATGTGAGATTTCGTGTGAGAAAGGTGATGGGTGCAGACCTGTGTGACCGGCAGGTGTGGGGGGAGGTTTGAGAGAAGCTTTTGGCTGAAGTGATGTCAGATGCAGGTGCTGAAGTGTGATGTCTGTCTGGATGGAAGAGCACACACGCCTCAGGGCTGCGGGAAACAGATAAAGGAGGAGGTGGGCAGACGTGAGTCGTGTCTTAGGAATGGTAGCAATTCAGGCAGACCCAGGATCAGGCTCCCACGGGGGAGGAGTGGATATCAGGACCCAGGGAGCGTGGGGCGGGGGTCATGCCCAGGCCTCTGCGGGTCTTGCTCTTGTGTCAGCAGGGCCCTGTGCTTGCCCTCCTTAAAACTTTCCTGATCCATAAAACGGGCACGACAAAATCCACCTTGTGACACTGAAGCTTAAATGAGATGATGTACATGGTGTCTTCCTTCCCTTCCTGACACATCCTAGACTCACAGCTATGGTAGCAGCGACAGACTGGATGGAATGCTGGAGCCGCTTTGCGCCTGGTGAAGCCACATGGATTTGTGCAGTGCTGGCGACTGTCTCTGAAAGCCTTTGGTCATGGCAGTGGCAGCCTGGAGTGGCTCTTGGCATACTTGAGTCTGTGGAGTGCAAGGTTGACTGGAGCTCCGAGGCCATTGATACTATCCAGGGGTGAGCTGATGAGGCCCTAAAACATGGGGGGAAGGCCGAGAGGACTTGGCTGCCAGAAGTATTGTAGATTTCTGGCTTTGAGAACTTGCTGACTTATGGACATAGGAAGGTAAACCCAGATGGCTCCAAAATTGTAAGTCCAGAAGAAAGGTGGGAGGGTACAATTGCTGACTAGGTCATGGTTGCCCTGTCCCTTTGTTTCTGGCCATCGTTTCTCCTCCCTGCCCCTGCCTTTGTGGGCTGGAGGGCCTGAGCCTGCACAGTGGTCTATTTCATGATGACAATGGCCGATTATTACCCTGCAGTAAGAAGTCTCTCCATTTTATTTGGCAGCAGTAGTTAAATAAATTTAAGGAGTGATGGTGTAGTAGTATTTGTTTTGTTTGTGCTTTTTTTTTTTTTTTTTTAGTGTCATTTAACTGAATGTTATTTCCAATTTCACTGATCACTTTGAGAGGCCAAAACATGCTTTGATTTGTTATTTTGTGTTTGAGCTAGTTTATTGCCTCACAGGAATGCCAAGTATTCTGTTGTCACACATCATTAAGTATCTCAAATTGTGTTACTATAATACTTAGCTGAATTACCTCCCTTATTTTGGCTTTTAAAAATCTAAAATCTGTGTGAAACACAGGATGGTGCATCTCCATTGAGGGTTGTTGAGAAGTGTGACTTTTGCTGGCATGCTTGAGAATCAGTGACATTATTTTATAGAAACACTTTGTAACTGACAGCAAAGCTAGAAGCTCCTGTAAAGGGCAGAGTAGGCAACGTGTTATGCTTTTAGGGCCACAGAAGTCTCTGCATATATGTCTTTTGTGAAAACTTCAACGTGTAAAAATCCATGTCCAAGGCTCGGTCGGGGATCATGGTTTGCAGACCCTTAACAGCAGCTTAGCTAAAAGCTGGTCTCCCATGCGGTGAGCAGGAGCCTACCTCATTGCTTCAGCCAGGAAGATGCTGCCCTGATGCTGGAATTTACTTCAAACAAACTTGAAAGCTCTGGCACCGCTGCTCATTTCCATACTGTTGCAGGCTATCTAAAATACGGAGGATGCCGTGGCGTTTTGATTTTGTTACTCCTCTTGAACGGCTCTGAGATGGCTCATCATGAGTTAGACATTTGCAGAAATGATCAAGCAGAGCTGCAGTCATCTTGCAGATAAAGTGAAGTTTTTTCTGAAAACTCATTACAGGCTTAAATTTCTGATCCCATTCCATCCACTGATCTTGTATGATTGGTTTCTTTTTGTACCCATTTGGGTCTATGAAGCGTCTCCCCACCGTGGTAGAAATTTAGCTCTGATTTTGTGCATGAGTCGGTATCCTCACTCCTCATCTGCGAGGAGAAAGTGCTGCAGGTCCTGTGTGGTTTCCATCCCCTCCCTGCACGCGGATGGATTGGGAGGTATTTGTGGTGTGTGAACTTGCTACACCCAGAGCCTTCTGCTTCATTCCCTGGACCGCTTTCCTCCCTCCTCCCTCCTGACTCACTCCCCTGCACCACACTTCTCCCTCCTGGTTCACTCCTTGGGCCGAACTCCACCCTCCTCCCTCCTGGTTCACTGCCCTGGGCCCCCACGCCTCCCTCCTTGTTCACTCCCCTGAGCCCCCACGCCTCCCTCATAGTTCACTCCCCAGGGCCCCCACTCCTCCCTACTCTCCTGGGCCACATTCCTCCCTCCTGGTTCACTCCCCTGGGTCCCCAATCCTCCCTCTTGGGGGCTTGGTAGTTTCTGATGTGCTTGTGCCAGCACGATAAGGCTGAGTGGCAGCTCCAGGGCTGCGGCTGCTCACGCAGCTGTGGCATGAGTGCAGAGAACTGCGGGGATGCAGCTGCCCTTGCTGTGATGCTTCGAGTGTCATAGTCGATATTGGAAACTGGGTGGGATGTGGATGTCCCAGGAAGGGACAGGAGCCTCCCCTCAGCCTCTGTCAAACAGTTCTCAGCCAGGCGTGGTGGCTCACGCCTGTAATCCCAGCACTTTGGGAGACCGGGGCGGGCAGATCACCTGAGGTCAGGAGTTGGAGACCAGCTTGGCCAATGTGGTAATTTTTGACGCATTAAGGATTAAGGAAAATGACTCACACTAGTTTGCCTTGCTTTTTAATTGATAATTGGTGTACCCCAGTAGTCTGAACTTGTTAAGCAACCATTCTTACCGAAAGACTAATCTTTAAAAGTCTCTTCCTCTGGACACGTCTTTGGCTGCTGTAATCAAATGCAATGTAATCAGCACTGGTTAATGGCTTTCCTTGCTTGGCTAACAAATGCTCCTCAAAAACTTTGATTTCTTGTTATTTTCATTTATAATTATGTTTTAAGCCTTCTAAATTTTCTAGCTTTCCTGCGAGTTGGGAATAACTGTGATGGGTGCTTAGTTTGGGATGTTGACATACACTCTATGCCCAGCTACTATGCCATTGTGTGAACACTGATTTCTCACTTTCTCATGAAGACTGATTTCACCTAGTTTGGTAAATTCTATTAATTTTAAGGAAGGGGGTGGAATGCAACTGCTGTTAGGAGGCTTTTCTAAGGATCGAGGAAATGTTGCCATGATTATTACCATTACAGAAGGAACATAAAAATGCGTGCTGCCTTCAGTCATGATGAATCTGTAAGTCCGCATCTGTGACTGCAGAAAACGGCAGCCCCAAATCCTAAAATCGTGTGGATGCACCAAGCCCATCTGCAGGGCACTGTGGAGCAGCCTGCATTAGCCGAAGTTAGCCCACAAGCCCTGAGGGATGGTGTCTGAGTTATGATAAGGCTCTGACTTGGGATTAAACAGGCCTCCAAATAGTGTGATATTCTAAACAAAAACATGATACTGCCCAGGGAGCCCAGTGGGCACCTGTAGGCAGTGTAGGTGAGAAAAGGTTCCAAAGAAGATTCCTGCAGCTCAGCTAGGAGGATTCTGTAAGGCAGTAGACACATCAATGTTCACATAGGAGTGTTGAGCTATATTCATTCCTTTTAAGCAGCCAGGCTTGTGTGTGTTTTTAGGGGCACTCACATGGCGCCCTTTCCACCCTCACTGCTGGTTGTGCCTGTTTGATGTTGCGTACTTCTGTGTTAAGTGTGTCCACTCTCCAAATGTATCTCTGTCTCTAGAATATTTTAGAGTAAACCATTTATTGTTTAAACGCTTGTTTTTAGTGAGGAAGAAATCTTTAAAATGGGCCATACAGACCCTGCTATAAATGTTGAACAATGGCACGTGTAATGTTTAACACGTAGTGTTTAAAGTAGAAGACAGTTTAATTTAGAAATCCTGTTGGAATGCCAACTTAAATTACGACCATCTGTACACATATGGAAAAGAATGAGAGTGAAGGTACAGAATTGGAATTTTGTCTATTTTGTAGAGATTCTGTAATGTATCAGGTACAAGTCTCACTTCATGATTTAAATGCATGAAACTGAAATTAGAAAACTTGACAAAAACATGCCTTTGAATAGTGAGCCTTTATCCTCCTTGAAATAGTGATTCATTCACTAAAACGTCCACCTGCAACTTTGTCAAATACATTTGTTGCATTAGTCCTCAAGTGAGCTCAGTTTTCCAGACAGACAGATTATTACTGTTTAAAGTTTGTCCTGATGATGTTGGTGAACAGGGAAAATCCTTTGACGTGGATCCTCTGTGTGTGTTACACATCAGACGCGGCCTGCCCAACCCTCTGCCTGTAACTGGGAACCTTGACTGTCAGGATCATTGTAGAGAACCTTGAGGAAAGCAAAACAAGCCTCTGGAGTAGCAAAAGATGTAGCTGATTTCATGCAATAAAACTTACACATTTTTCTTTAAAATGCTTCCTTCGGAACGTCAGCTTGCTGACTATCTTAGAATCGCTGTAGTCCGCTGACAGCAGTCGTGGGAACAGGTGCATGGCCTGGCTGATGCAGGAGGGTCTCAGAGTGGAGCCACACTCCTGACACTGAAGGAGGGGCTGGAGCCATCACGCTCGTGACTCGTGCAGATGGCCTTGGCTGACCTCCAGAAGAGAAAACGTCAGTATCCAAGGAGGAAAAAGTCTATTAATTTCATGAGTGTTTGCCTTCGCAATGGCTAATATCCTGAGTTTGTGGCACCTGCTGTCTCTGGAATGAGGAGTCTTCCCTTCCTGGCAGACAAGCTCTAGATGGGAACAGGAGCTGTGATTGCTGGATTGAAGAGATTTCCTTCTTGGGGAGGTGGCCTTCGAGCCTGACATGAAGGAAGCTGTGACTGGCGGGAAAGGGCCTTGGAGACAGTGTATTTACCAGGAGGGTCGGTGACTGAGAACCATCCTGTTCCGAGTGTTGCCATTCTGGTTCTAGAGTAAACTTGGGGAGAAACAACAGCCAAAAGCCCCGAGGAATATTCTGTGATGTTGATCACGTTTGGTAGATTTGTTGCTGAGACTGTGAAATGAGAAGCCCTGGAGGTGCAGGTCTATCAGGCCATGCGACGTGAGACAGCTGCTGCTTCAGGGGTTGGAGTCCCCGTGCCAGAGGCTCAGTCCTGCAGAGACTTCTGCACAGTGGGCAACTGATGCCTCCGGTTGATTGTGAGTCCCCCAGATGAATACCCATGAAAGGTACCGTGTCAGCAAAGAGTCAAACTCTGTGAAGCATTTGGAGATTTATTCTGAGCCAAATGAGTTACCATGGCCCTTGATACTGCCCTCAGGAGATCCTAAGAACATATTCCCAAGGTGGTCAGAGCCCAGCCTGGTTTTATAGCTTTTAGGGAGACATAAGACAATCAATCAAATAAATGTAAGATGTACATGGGTTTGGTCTGGAAAGGTGGGACAACTGGAAGCAGGGGTGTCCAGGTCATAGGTAGATTTGAAAATTTCCTGATTGACAGTTGGTTAAGAGAGTTGTCAGATAAGGGGTTGTGGAGACCAAGGCTTTGTCATGTGGAGGAAATCCTCCAGGTAGCTTTGGAGAGAATAGATTGCAAATGTTTCCCATCAGACTAAGCGTCTAAGTTCTGTCTAATTCCAGAAGGGAGGTGGGGTGATGAGGCAAGTCCGACCCCCCAGCAATCATGGCCTGGACTAGTTTTTCAGATTAGCTTTGGAATGCCCTTGACAAAAGCCGGGGCTGTTCAGATGGGCAAAGGGGCTTCGAATTCTAATGTTTTTAAAACCAGAAAGTGATTGTGTTTTTTTCTGTGGATAACAGCTAGTGTAGTAATTAATATTTTATTAGCAGATTAATTTGGAAGTCAATGTGTTTTCAAGTATGTTAATTATTAAGTCATCAACAAACAGAGAAGGGCTTACTTTGAAACCAGCCTGAGACTCAAGAGGCTCATCAAAGAAAACGATGGACTTGGGAGAACTGATTCACGAGTTTACTGCGCCAAGTTTCAGGCATTATGAGAAGTCTGTGCTGATACATTGTGACTTGAGAACTTAAATCTTGATGGACTCTTAAGAGTGAGGCTTTTTTTTTCTTTTCTTTTTAAATGGTCAGTGTTTCTGTCTCCTGTGTTTTGTCTTCCAGCCGCTGAGCACTTTAGCTTTGTGTTCACGTGGCCTTGTTCTCCGAACCACCTGCTTTGTGGCTCCTCTGTCCTGCCCACCTTGATCGCGTCTTCCCTGCCCCGTGGGTTTTATCCCGAGGACTGTTCTCCGCTGTGGGGAGGGGAGGATCAGTGGACACTGGCTTTACCGACTCATTTTCTGTGTAGCTCCCAGTTTCTCAAATTCTTAATTGTCTTGGATTCCCTGTGAAACTGGGAGTCAGGCCTTGGGCGCAGTGCTGGGTGGCCTTGGGCGCAGTACTGGGGCAGGAGGGAGAGATGAGAACAGGAAGGATGGGTTTGTCAGGGGAAGGAACCCCTTGCCAAATTCCTGTGTCTGTTTTAGGTTAAAGATGAATGGCCGGATGGTGGATGTCTCACCTGCTGTGGCTGGACCTCGCTGTGCTGAACCCTGAGCAGGGGCCCCAGCAGCTGCCTCCTGCCAGGCCGGGGCCACAGGGCTGGGCTTCTGCCTCTGGGAGGGCTCGTGCCAAGGTGCAAGGGTCTGCACCGCTCGTGTGTGACCTGAGGGGCATGTGGGAAGCTTTTCTGTGCTCCTCACCTGGGAGAAGTTGAGCTCATCTGGGCTAGAGCCTCTGGGGAGGTAGGAAGGCAGAGGCCTGGAATTCCTGCTTTCCCCAGACAGCAAGAAAGCTCAGCGTTGCACCTGCTCTGAGATGCCCTCAGCAGCCATATATAGTTGATTTTAACATGACGGAAGGTGCCAATTAACCCGGCTCTGTGGAGAGCTTTGAGGATTCCAGGCCCTGGGCCCCGGGCTTTTTAATATGTTCCTTCCTGAACAAAAAAGAACAAAAGATCCCTGTGGCTGATGTCGACTGCGTGGGGTAGGACATGCTGAGCTTGGGTGGGGCTTGCCCCTGAGTTTCCTTGGTGCTCCTCCCAGCCCCAACGGACACCAGCCTCTCCAGGCCGAGGCTTGTCCTGTTTAGACCCTCGTTGGTGGGGTCTGTGGTCCTGGATCGAGGGCCCAAGCACTTCTTTCATTATTATAAATGATTCACCAGAGATGCGCGGCTGTGCCCAAACCTCTCACGAGCATGAGATACAGCCAGTGTCGCTGCCGCAAGCTCATAATTCTAGTGGAAAGAGGAAATTTTACTTTTAATGTGCTCGTGTGACTCAGATGCAAATATTCAATTCCCATTAAACTTTCAAGACCTTGAGATCCTCTGAGATTCCTTGGGAAGCCGTTCCTTGGCCCCACGACTAACTCTCCTGTGGAAGGAGGCTGGGGTGGTCCGCGGGGTCTGGGATCCTGCTGCGTTCTCCAGGATTCCTTAGGTTTCATCATTAGTCCCAGCTCTTCAGCAGGTGGAGCTGATTGACTCTGACATTTCCATTATATTGTTCTTGTGTTGCCTCAGTTAACTTAGAATAATCAGTATTTACCAGAAATAATTGATGGCGAGATGGGAATTATTGGTGATTCCCTGACATAGGCAGCCTGTATAGATAAGCGTGTTACACGGTGTCTAATTTCTGAGATGTTGGTCCACACCTTCTCAGGAACACACTTTGAGGGGTAGATTCCTGTGCAGGAGAAGCTGCTTTTCCCCGAGACGCGGTGGCGGCTCCTGCACTGGCATGGCAGGGTGGCTGTGTGACTGGGCAGGGCTGGACATGCTCCTGCGCTGGGCGCCCACCTCCGCCCTACATCTGTGTCGAGGGTGCCTGCCTTTGTTCCCCCAGGTCGAACTCATAGAATTGTATACCTTCCTGACACATTCCTGCATAGAGATGATTAGATCTGGGGGCTGAATCTCAATCTGACATGCATGTAGGTAAATTATTGACGTGAATGACTTGGGTCCTCCACCTTCAGGGTCAGGAGGCACGAGGTGGGTTTGGAGACAGCTGCCTGGCTTCAGGAAGTTTCTCTCAGAGCCTGTTTCTTTCTCTAGCAAAGTAAATGATGCCTACCTCACCGGGCTTAACACACGCTCAGTACTCAGATGCTGTCTGATCTTTGTTATAGTTAGTATTTGGGGAACAGCGTGGCTGGTAAGAAAATGTGTTATCTTTACAATTTATACAATGTCATACAAGGCAAGCGTGAAACCGGGACACTACCTTAATCTGAAGATGCTGGTGCTTAGTCTTCTCCTCAAGCATTTTGTTGTCATTCTGGCGTGTGTCAGCCAAGTCATATGACGGTACCGCGTGCGTGATGCCAGCTCAGTTACCTTGGAATGGGGAACCTGAGGCTGCCAGGGAGCATCCCTCCTGCCTCCAGTCCTCGGGGGTTTCTCTCTCTCTCTCCTTTCCTCTGTCCCTCCCTATCCCCCAATCTTCCTCACCACTCCTGCTCCCCTCCCTACCCTCCTCACTTACTCTACAACAGAGGTCCAGACTTTGACAAATCCCAGCTGGGCCTATTTATCGCTTGGCTGGGAAAGCAGAGGGAAAGGGGCCCAGTTACTACAAAAATAGAGAATTGAAATAGAATGTGAGCTATTTTTGCGTCTTGTTTTTTATTTTATTCTGAATATAAAAGGCAAGTGTCAAACAAAATCGGTGCTAACTGCGCCACTCAGCTCCGAGTCTGCTTTGTCGGGGCTCCGTGGGTTCCCACGCCCTGGCCTTCTCCATGAGCGTCTGGACACGCCGTGGCTGTGAAAGGAGCATTCAGTTATGGTCCTTTGAATGTTGCAGAGTCATGTTTAATAAAAATCTTCACGTTTACCCACAGCCAAGTCTTGATTTAATAACAGGTACTGCAGGTCTCTGGGTAGGGCTGAGCCTCTGTTATAGAAGCAGCTGCACCATCTGAGGGGCAGGTCCGTATGGGCTGGCAGGCGGCCTGGTCCTTGGAGCACAGGGTGGACCTGACTCAGTCCTGGCAGTGGGGGGCCTTGCAGTTCTAGGATGTAGTGATGCAACCTGTGGCATAAATAAAAAGCCTCATGTGCCCCCATGAGAAGCTGGGGCTTCCCCTCAGTACTGTGGTGTGCTGTGTTTGTGATCGTGCAGATGTAAAAGGGTGAGGGAGATGTCTAAAAACCAGGCTCCCAAAGACAGCCCTTCATGTCTGGTGCTTTCATGTGTATATGCACACGTGTTTGACGCGTGTGCACCTTCACACGTTCACCTCTTTCATGCATGTACACCTGTTCCTGTGTTCATACACCTGTTTCGCGCATGCACCTGTTTCGCCTGTGTATGTGCCTGCGCGTTCACCCTGTATTGCGTCATACGTTGTATTTTACATATTGGGTATTTTCAGTTTGTATCGTGAGCTTGTAACGACGTCGTGAAGAAAAGAGGGGGCCCTGGCAGCCTTTGGCTCTGAGAAACGTGATGTCACGGGAACAGATGAGACAGCCCGGGTGAGGCCGGCAGAGGCCATCGTGGCCTTGGGAGTCCGTGCACATCCACTGTCTGTCGCTGTGTGACAAGTGACCCCAAAACCTAGGGGCTTAAGGCAACATACACGTACGACTGTACAGCTTTTTCAGGTTGGAAATTCAGGGCAGCCCTGCTGAGCGGCTCTGGCCCAGTCCCCCGGGTCACTGTGAAGATGCTGTCCAGGGCTGCAGCCATCTGTAGGCTCAGCTGGGCTGGAAGTTCTGCTCCAGGATGCCGTGCTGACGTGTCTGCGGGCAGAGGCCTGGTCGTCCACACCTGGCCACTCCCCGGGGCTGCCAAGTGCATTCCTGCCCAGGGCCGCTCCTTTCCCCAGAGACGTAGCAGTGCTGGTCTTATGCCCAGCGTCAAGGTGGCCGGGTCAGGAGCAAAGACTTGTTTCCCCTACTCGGCGGCTACTCCTGCAGGGCTGGGAGACAGTGGAGGTCGCGCAGGAAGGTGTTCGCTGAAGACCGTGCTCTGTGACTTGACGGGTGTTCCTCCCAGGAGGGTGAAATGGAGACTGGACGCCGGAAGCAGCATCCTGCGTGACCCCATGTGTAGTGGGGTCACAGCAGAGCTAAGTCCTTCCTTTACAGATACTTTTCAGAGTCTACCCGCCTTTAGATTCTCTGATTAACGTGTCTGAGGAGGGTCCCAGGAGTCTGCCACCTGCCAGGCCAAGGAGGTTCCCTGCATGTGGCTCTCCCCTGACACCTTGAGAAACGTGACTCGAGAGAATCACCGAAGTTTCCTAAATGAGTCACCTGCTTTCTCTTCTCTTTGCTTTCATGCCTCCCCAGGGTAGGTCAGTCCTGTCCGCCACAGCGATACCTGCATGCTGGAGTTCCAAGGAGTTTGGGGGTGTGTCGGGTCCCCCAGGGAGATTCGGTGACTGAGGATGCTGTCATAGCAGCCAACATGTCCTTATTGTTTTCACTTTTAATGAAGTTCAGTTACTAGGTTTTCTGAGGCACAATGATGTCCTTGTGAAAAATTGGTGATCAGGGAAGCAAGCAAGTGTGGGAAAATGATCCTGCCCTTAAATCTAAAAAACGATGAAACAGCAAACAGCCCTGAAGAGCCCATGAACCTCCTCATGGGGCGGTGAGGAGACACCTCAGTAATGGCTTAAAAAAAAAAGTGATAATACTGAAGAAAAGGTAAACTAAATTTTGGGTCTCCTATGGGTAAAGAGATTGTGGCTTACATTTTGGATGTATGCGTTTATATACTTATTTATTTTTCTTTGTTGGATTTAGAATTAGTTGAAATAATTGTGTTTTTTAAATTTAAAAATTATGGGGTATACGAAGTCTAATCTCTGTGTGACATTTCTGTACTGTGAGACTCCACATACAAAAGTGAAGCCCAGACTGTCTGTCTCTAATGAGCCAGAGAGAGGTGGTCATCTCCTGCAGGCCGGTCTGGTCTCCAGGCATCTGGCCATCCTCCCAGTCTTGGGCACACCTGCATCACTGGTGCTTCCTGCCAGACTGTGACTCTGCCCAGGTTTCAGGAGCACCCGGAACTGTTTTCCTAGGGGCTCCTGCTTTGTCCTGGCTCCTGGAAGCACAGGCTTTTGACGAAGGACTCTCCCCACTGCCAGGTAAATTGGTGATTGCCCCACAGTCTGTATTTGTCACATGGGGCACAGAGAGTCTGGGCGTGCTGTCCTGGCCCTGGAGCCAGCTCTAGGACTGCCCGGCGGCATTGCCTCCACCCCTCATCTGGGAACAGGGCGGTGGGGAGGAGAAGGGAAGCAGGGTCTTGACCCTTCTGCGTCTCGAGAACACGGGAACACATCGTCCCATTGCCTCACACCATTCACAGCCCAAGCTTGTGTGAAGTATTATTTTATAACCTCCCCTGACAATGATGTATTTTATATAAGCAGCACATAAAGTGGTAATTTAATACCCTATCGAGCAGGATTAAACAATAAGGAGCAGATATCACTGTAGAAAAGTTACTTTATCCGGGAAACATTTATCTACTGCAGGTGGATGTGAATCATGGCTTCCTCCTCGGTGGCTCCTGATGAGCCTGTGAAATTCTGTCCTGTTCACCACTGTTAGTTATAAGCTACACCTTTCCTTCTATGACGCGTTAGTTACAAGCTCTACCTTTCCTTCTATGATGTTTATTTCTTGCCTGTTCAGCACTGTTAGTTACAAGCTATACCTTTTCTTCTGTGATGTATATTTCTTGAAGGCATGGACTAAATCCTAATTCCACAGTATTCGATGCACATACTCAAGAGATACTTGTTTGAATGAATGGATTAATAGAAAATAGAAGTGGTGACTTCACTTTATTTCATTATGTCAAACTTTGTCTACACGGAAAATTTTATGGTCCTTTGGAAAAACAGGGCCTCTGTGCAGGGTTGTTAGAGATTGTGAGAATGCCGCAAATGGCTCTGTGGCTCTAGGCTCACAAAGGGCTTGAGGGACTTGGTGGCGCACCTGTGTTGAAAACTGAGTTATGCAAATCCATTGGAGTGACCTGCCAGCACCAGCACACACAGCCCTCCTTCCCAGTTGATTTCTGCACAGAGGCTTCTTCTGAATGCCCCAGGTGAACGTGGGTTCAGCCATCACTGCTGGGCTTCCACAGCAAGCCAGGGTGCTGCAGGGACGAGAGAGAAGAGGGGCAGGACCAGGATCTTCCTGGGCCCCAGTGCCCGTGTGGGGACGCTGCCTGGCCTGGCTTTTCTGGGGGAGGTCAGGGAAATGATGGCATGGAGGGACTGTTGGTATGAGTCGCTTGCTCAAACATAGATCCCAGGTCTGTGTGGGAGGCAAATAGAAATTTATGTGGGTATCATCAGTAACATAGCAAACATGGGCTTCTTCACTAGGGTGGCTGACCCTCTTGCTCATCTGCTGAGCAAAGGCCCGGCCCGGCCAGGCCCGGCCTGGCCTTCTACGCCTCCACAGTGAGCTTTTCTCAAGCTCTGTCCACTCCATGGAGATGGCCGGAGCCAGGGCAGATATGGGGTGTTTTCCACTTTTTATTTATTTTTTCTTTTTTGAGATGGAGTCTTGCTCTGTCGCCCAGGCTGGAGTGCAGTGGTGTGATCTCGGCTCAGTGCAAGCTCCACCTCCCAGGTTCACGCCATTCTCCTGCCTCAGTCTCTCGAGTAGCTGGGGCCACAGGTGTCCGCCAACACACCAGGCTAATTTTTTTGCGTTTTTAGTAGAGTCAGGGCTTCACCGTGTTAGCCAGGATGGTCTCAATCTCCTGACCTCGTGATCCACCAGCCTCGGCCTCCCAAAGTGCTGGGATTACCGGCGTGAGCCACTGCACCCGGCCAGGTATTTGTCAGTTTTTGAAAGCTACATTTAAAGAATGAAATAGACCGAACAGAATTACTTCCTTTTGAATATTTAATACTCAGTCTACCAGAACACTTAAATATAGTTAATGTATTCAAATAATAAGAAAGAACTTTCCCTCTGTTCCAAAGAAAAAGTATAAACAACCTTTTACTTGTCAGGGATTTCACTATGTTTCTAAAAAGCCAGCAAGCACTTTTCCTGAAATAGACCCATCTCTTCCTCTGCATAGACCCTATGAACATTTTAGCTACATTTCTGCTGTATCTTAATGTGATAGATTGTAGAAAATTCCTTGCTACTGGAACTTCACGATGCTTTCCTTTGAAACATCAAATAGAAAGTATGGATAGTAAATCTCAGACTAGTTGCAATTATCAGTCTTGGTAGAGCTGCCACCCACAGCCTCTGTCAATTACAACAGAGTGTGTCTCCCCAGCAACCCGGATTAGATTGCGGACCAAGCCAGGCTCACCCAGGATTCAGTGCAACGTCTTTCAAAGCTGTAGTCACTGCCCCTGGAGGAGACTTGAGAAGTCCTCCCTTTGATGCCTGTGCATGGCTGTTCTCAGATCACAGCAGCTGCAGCAGCATCTCAGAGGATGCCAGCAGGGGTGTCCTGGGTATTGACACCACGGTAGGGGCCTGCAGTGTCTGAATGAAATGGGCCGTGAAAGTGAGCACCCTAGAGGAGTCCACAGCCACGTTTCAAAGGTGCAGTGGCCCGAGGTGAACCCCAGAGCACTGAGGAGCCTGGAGTTGACCTGTCACGACTTCATTGAGAGAGCTGACTGAATTCCGTACCTGTGCGGGCAAAATATGGCTGTTTGCGCTTGGCCCCTTCTCAGTCCAGGGCTAGGGAGGTTGTCTGCACAGCTAGTGGGAGCTTAACTTTGTGCACACTCGGGGTTGGGTCCCACTCCTTTCTGTGAGCCCAGGGAAGATAGACATGCCGAGCTCTCCTGGAAGGAGGGCCCTGACGAGTGGAAGCTGAGCTTCAAGATGGTCGGCCTTGTGGTGTGCGTGGCGGGTTCGGAGTCTGTGTGTGCTGAGTGGGGGCCCGGCTGCTGCTGTCGCTATTGGGCTCAGCAGACGCTGCGGGGGACGTGGCTCCTGTTGTACTTGGTGGTTTTCTCCTCACAGGAGTGGGTTTCCCTGCTGTGAAGGTGTCGGGGCTGTGACAGGCAGCCTGGCAGGAGGAAGACGCTCGTGGGGTTGTGCCCTGAAGCCCCCTTCCTCTTGAGGAGCATGAAGGGGGTTTGGGACCCTGCTTCCGGCTGCGCTCCCTTGCTAGGTTCTTGGCCTCGGGGGCCAGGAGAAGCTGAGTACAGGCCTGAAACCTGGACCCCTTCCACAGCCTCCGTGGCGTTTGTGGTGTGATGCGGGACGAGGCCCTTGGAACTCCAAGCCCTACCCTGGCATGCCCGCCCACTGGGGCGTCTTGGGCACCTGCTGTGTGCTAGGCTCCGTGGTGGGGTGGGCGGTAGCAAGGGCTGTGGGGTAGAGTGGACACGGTACGCGTATGATGAGAAGCCTCAGGGAGGCAGTGGGAGCACAGCTGAGACCTGCAAGGAGGGGACTGGCTGTGGGTGTTGGGGCTCAGGGAGCTGCCTCTACCCAGAGCCACAGTGGCCAGTGAGGGCAGAGCAGGGGACCGAGGCCCAGGGAAGCCGTGTGTATGGTTCGCATCAGGTGTGCGGGTCTGCCGGGCTGTGCGGCCCTTCTCAGTCCTGGCTGGGCCTGGGGTCCCAGAGGGAACGGAGGGTCTTTGCATCTCCCTCCTCTTGCTTCCCTGCTGCTTCCTGGTCAAGGGATGCTTCTTTATTGCAACTCTGGCAGTTATTGTGCATATTAAGAGGAGTTTCACAAAATCGTAGGGGGGAAGGCGGACTAGGGATTCATTTTTTTTTCTCCCCCTGATTTTACACGGAGCCTTCTACTATCCCTTAGTGTGGAGGCAGAGTGCAGATGCTCTACAGTTATCTATCCAGGAAGAGAAGAGCTGATGGGAAGTCACAGATCTGATCATTGCAATAGCACTGACATTTTTAAGTGGGAGAATGCTGATGTCTATAATAATCAGAGTAAAACTTCAGTAGCTTCAACATAAAGATTCTGAGATGATCTTAGAGCCATTTCGTCCCTAGATCCTTCTGCAGTGTGGAGTGTGACATCTCTACCAGCCTCTGGTCAGTGGCCACCTGTGGGTAACTGAATGCTTGAAGTGTAAATGAGAACTTCTAATTTTATTTAATTTTAGTCAAATTTAAATAGCTATATGGGCCGGGCACCGTGGCTCATGCGTGTATTCCCAGCAGTTTGGGAGGTCGAGGCGGGTGGATCATGTGAGGTCAGGTGTTCAAGACCAGCCTGGCCAACAAGGTGAAATCCCATCTGTACTTAAAAATATAAATAAAATAGTCAGGCGCGGTGACAGGCGCCTGTAATCCCAGCTACTCGGGAGGCCGAGGCAGAAGAATCACTTGAACTCGAGAGGCAGAGGTTGCAGCAAGCCGAGATCGAGCCACTGCACTCCAGCCTGGGTGACAGAGGGAGACTCTGTCTTAAGAAAAAAAAAAGATTTTAAAAAACCCTACATGCCCCTAGTTGCCTCTGTAGGAGACGGCATAGTTCCAGAAGGTAGACTTTGTGTTGAGGACTCTGCAGCGTCAGGCTGGAGACAGTCTCCCTTCCTAGCAGCGTGGGCCCCTGGGCTGTTCTTCTACCAGAAGGGATGGTGGCGTCTCTGGGAGGTATCTGTAGACTCAGATCTGTGTGGATTAGTGACTTGTGTTACTCACAGATACTTAATTTTATGGGTAAATGAATACCTGGACTGGCTGCAACTTCAGGGCGAGATTCGGGAGTAGGGAGTGAAAAGTGACGACGGAACCCTGGGCTTGTCCTGCTGCCCCCAGGACCCGGTCGGGGTGCCTTCTCGTCTGAAGTCCCAGCACGTGGTCAGGGTACCCCTTGCCTCTGAAGCCCCCAGGAAGTGATCGGGGCACCAATCCCCTCTGAAGCCCCAGCACCTGGTCGGGGCACCCCTCCCTTCTGAATCCCCCAGCCACCTGGTCGGGGAGCCCCTCCCTTCTGAATCCCCCAGTACCTGGTCGGGGCGCCCCTCCCTTCTTAAGCCCCCAGACCCTCCTGGCCTGCGGTGCTGCTTCTCCAAATGCTGTCCTTGGCTGTTTTCCAGGAGTCACCTGCACCAGAGCAGGCTGCGTGTGTCATTTCTTGTCGGATCTGGGGTGTCAGTGAAGCTCATTTATCTTGTCTTCCTCCTCATGTGCCGTATCTCACCTGTTGACTGTCTGAGTTTGTGTGAGTGCGTGTTGTGCGTTCTCAGGCTGTACTCGGTGCTTAGGTGACAAGAACGTCTTAGAGCAACGGACTGTCTGCTCCAAAGGACGCTGGGCATGAATCGAGACACAGTTTACTTGTGGGGTTTAAATTTCCTGGGTGTTGGAGGCAATTAAGGGGAAACAAGGTCTAAAAAACCCCTGCAGATGAGGAAGGCAATAATGAAAAAAATTACTCTATACACACTTAGCAGATGATTTACTTTGTAGGTGAATTTTGCATTTCGGGAACTACTAAAGCTACTGTTTGTAGGGATTCCTTGATGAGCTTCTTGTTTTCTGTCTAGAAAGTAAAGTGGATCGGTTTTGCCTTTAATGCTGACTGACTAGAATCTACTTCCTTTTCCCCCCATTCACGTTAGGGTGGGGATTGGACTGGAAGAGCTGTAGGATCTCTTTATTTCTGATCTTAAATGAATTTTTTCTTCAATGCCCGGTTCTTTGGTTTGGGAAATGTGCTCAATTTGTACCGTGCTTTAAATGTACACAATGGTCGAAATTGCTACTTTTCTTTAAAGTTAGATATAACATCTTAAGTAAAATGTCATCTATAAATCAGGCACAGTCTGGGGCCTGGAGACCCCTCTTGTCACTTCCTTCCAGCTGTGTCTTCTTCCCTGGCCACATTGCCCCTGGCCACATCTCCTCCCCAAACCACGCCGTGTCATCCGCCCACCACCTCACCTCTGGTCACAACACCTCCCTCCCGGCCACATCACCTGTGGCCTCACTGCCTGCCTCCCTCCTTCCTGGTGGCCTCCGTGGCTCCCACTGTCTGCCCTCCCGAGGGTCTGTTCAAGGCTCCTTCCCCGTTTTCCACTCCTGAGTGTGGGTCTCGGGGCCTAGATGTTTCACAGGATGCAAGTTTCTTCCCTTCCAGCCGTGGGTCTCTGAGCGACAACTCCAGAGAGGGCACTAAGCTCTCCTTACCTACCTGGGGGGCCCTGAGCCCTGACCACCGACCACCAGGGCTTTTCTGCAGTGTGTGGGGCAGACTCATGCATGAATTGGACTAAAAAGATGCTTCCAGGAATCCTTGTTTTAAGTGCACTGGAGCAGAGATGGGGAGAGGGGACCACCTGGTTTGCTCAGAATTTGGTCCTGATCACAGCCAATGAGGCAACATAAGCACCTCCTAAATGAAGCATTCCACAGACTGATTTTACACATGACAGAAAGGCTTCACACAATGAGTGAGTTTGAGCTGCATTTGAAGGAAGAACAGGTCCCTGTAGGTGGAAATGAAAGGTAAGCGTGACCCAAGCCATCAGCAGCAGCGGGGGTGGGGTGGTGCAGACTCCCCATGGATGGTGGGCATGGCTGAAATGCAGGAGAGGGCAGGGGTGCGAAGGAACAGCAGGGCGGCAGTAAAATTCCCCTGCAGAGAGGGGACGTGACTGAGATATTATCACATGTATACAACTGAGAGATGATTTGAGGAGGATTTCTGGGAGCCTGTGGGAAGAGCACGTGGTCATCATCAGTTCTCGGGATCTCTTTTTATGAAGTGAAAATAGTCTTGCCTCTGCCTATCTTGTGAGCTGTTGTGACGATCAAATCAGATAATCTTCAGCGAGCCTTGTAAATGCTAAAGCTTATGACAGACTGTTCCAGCCCCCTTGTCTCTACCCTCCTTTCCTCCTGAGTAACGTGAACCCTGCTGGGTACCTCACTATCTGCCTGGTTTCCTCCTCCATAACGTGAGCCTTGAGTACTTGCTGGGTACCTCGCTGTGCACCTTCCTTAGTAACGTGAGCCCTGAGTATTTGCTGGGTACCTCGCTACCTGCCGTACAGCTGGCTGTAGAATTGTCAAACGCACTTGGCTGGCACATAAGCAGAAGTGCTCGCTGGGCCTTGGGAGGGCTTTGTGACATGTGGGTGCCTTCTGTTCCCTGTTAGGCTGGAGCTGCAGGAGCCCCCCTAGACCAGATAGAGGACCAAGGCTGTGGCCTCGGGGTGGGGGCTGGGGGAGCTCCCTGGGTTTATTGTGTGGGTGAGAGCAAACTTCAGTCCCGCTGTGGCATTGGGATTCAGGGTTCCTTCTGGAATGTTCTGAGTGAGAAACAGGAAGTGTGCACAGGTGCGTCTTCTGTGGATTTTATGGTTATCTCTTGGGAGAGCACTGGTGCCTCTGAACTATGAACCTGCAGAACCACTTCTTCCACTAACGGCCGCCTTTATATAAAGAATGACTTACAAAAGATGCCACTTCAGATGGAGGTATTTGCAGGTGTGGCCTGAAAAATGAACAAAATGACTTTCATCTCAAGGAAAGTACCTTACATTTTTCCCAATGATAGACATTTGAGCTTTCCAGTGAATATTAAAACATAAAAATCTTGTGTCCACCACTTTCTCATGTGACCAATGGTGATACTGACGTGGGGTTTTTTTTTTTTGTTTTGTTTGTTTTGTTTTGTTTTTTTTTTGGGGGGACATATAATGTGGAAGCCGCTCATAACTCTGAACCAGTATTTTCTAACCAATGTGTGATTACAAAATCGTGTGCTGGTAAAAGCCATTCAAGTGCAAGACCGACCAGTCGACTTAGAAGGAATTGGGGCAGAAAGGCCCGTCGACCAGAGCACAGACTCTGTGTTGCAGACAGCCTGTACGGAAGTGCCACTTGTTACATTTGGCAGCAGAGAATACCTAAAATGATCTGAAAACACAATGAAAATACTGCTTCCTAATTGTATATCAGTAGGGGGTCGGACTTTCTTCATAAACTTCAGCCATGGCTCTGCAGCCCACTGAACGCAGATGCAGGCATGAGAACCCTGCTGTCTGAGGTGCAGAGATGTTAGGTGTTTTCACAGTAGCACAAACTGTTGCCACGCTGCTGCTTATTTTGGAAAATGGTTTCTTCTTTAAGACTGTGTTAAGATGTAATGACTTTATCCTTGTAAAAGAAACTAAATTATGTTCTTTTTTTTTTTTTTTTTTTTTTTTTTTGAGACGGAGTCTTGCTCTGCCACGCAGGCCGGAGTGCGGTGGTGTGACCTCAGCTCACTTCAACCTCTGCCTCCTGAGTTCAAGCGATTCTCCTGCCTCAGCCTCCCTAGTAGCTGGTACTACAGGTGTTCAGCACCATGCCAGGCTAATTTTTGTATTTTAGTAGAGACGGGGTTTCACCATGTTGGCCAGGCCGGTCTCGAACTCCTGACCTCAAGTGATCCACCTGTCTCTGCCTCCCAAAGTGCTGGGATTACAGGCATGAGCAGCCACCACTCCCGGCCTGATGAGAAAGCTTTTTTGTGCTCTTTAATAAAGTGCAAAGGGTTCCTGAGACCCAAAAGTTTGAAAACCACTGGCTTAAACCGACAAAATTGTCCATGATTCTTCAGTGTATCTTCTAATCTGTTGATGGAGAGAGGACAGCAAGGGTTGCTTTACTTTTTTCCTTTCACAACTCAATGGTGCTGGGACAACTGGGGTATCCACATAGAAAAGGATGGACTGGACCCTTCCTCACCCTACACGCAAAGCTCAACATGGTTCCAATGTAAGGAGCTGACTGAGACCCATTCTGTCAGTCTGCTGGGTACCATAACGGACACCACAGACCGTGCGACTTAGACAATAGCATCTTATTTCCTTTTTTCTGGAGACTGGAAGCCTGGGATCAAGGTGCGGGCAGGGTTGGATTCTCTGGGGCCTCACCCCATGCTTTGTAGACAGCTTCTTCTCTGTGTCCTCACAGGTTTCTCTTACGTGTATGCAGCACTGAGGACTGTGTCTAAATTCTCTTAAAAGAACACCAGTCATACTGGATCAGGCCCTACTTTTAAGATCTTATGGGACCTAAATTGCCAAGTTAAAGGCCCTGTATGTAAATACAGTGACATTTTGGGTTTCCGGGGTTGTGACTTTAACATGGAATCTTGGGGGAGGGGGACAGTTCAGCTCATAACACCTTTAGGGGAGAATCCTGGAGAAACTGTTAGGTTGGATTAGGCAATGTTTCCTTGGCTGAGACGTCTAAAGCTATAACAAGCAACTGAAGGGAAAAAGACGGTATCAAAATTAAAAATGTTCAATTCAGAGGATACTATTAAAGTAAAATGACAACCCACAGAACAGGATACATTATCACGATAAGGACCTGATATCAAGAATATATTCAAAAACTCTTAATAAAAATCCAATTTAAAAATGGACAAAGGATTTGAATAGACACTCTCCAAAGAAAGACATATAAATGCCTTAAAAAGCACATGAGATGTTTAGCAGAATTCGTCATCTTAGAAATGGAAATCAAAACCACCGTGAAATAACACTTCACAACCACCGTGATGGGTGGGTAAAACCCCAGTATTGGACAGTGACATGTTGGTGAATTGGGGAAAACTGAAATCTTGATATATTGCTAGTGGGAGGGGAAGTAAAATGGTGCAGTTGATTTGGAAAAGTCCGACAGTTCCTCAGAAAAGCATGAAATCACCGTACGACCCAGCAATTTCACTCCTAGCCATATGCTCAAGAAAACTGAAAACATTTTTCCAAAAAGTATGTCATGCCTGAATCTTCACAGCAGCATTATTCATAGTAGTAGAAACAGTCCAGGTGTCTGTCAACCGGTCACTCACTGAGATTCCACTCACCTTAGACGTGAAAGATGTCAGCACCGAAGGTCACACCAAAGGTCATGCACTGTACGATTCTCCTCACAACAGGTGTCCAGAATGTGCAAATCCAGAGAAAAGGAAGTTGGCTGGTGATTGCCAGGGGCTGGTAGAAGGAAGGAGCCAGGTGCTGACTCTTAATGGGTTCAAGGTTTCTTTGGCCTGTGGTGAAAAAGTCCCGGAATTACATACTAGTGGTTGATGTGCAGCTTTTAGAATATGCTAAAAAGACTGAATTGTATTCTTTAATATTGGGGCTTTTGTGCTTTGTAAATTGCTTTTCAATTTAAAAAGGAATTCAAGAAGTTATTTGGTGTTGATATGATAGTATCCAAAACAAGTTACTATGTAACTCACGTCCCCAGCGTTAAACTTCATTTTCTGAGGATCTTGAAGTGTTTGAGGCTAGGAGACACAACGATCCTATACTGTATGTTACACCCCATCTTACTGATTTCTATCTCACATAACCATATTCAGGAAAAACCGACATGTAAATGTGAGCTGAATGCTATGCAGAGGCACATTCCTCTTACCCGGATGATCTTTAGTGGTACAGTAAGAGATGAGATCATAGCAACGTTAGTTTAGTTAGTTTAATTTCCATGGCAACAGGAATTTGGCACATGGGATGAGTTAGATCTCCCTGCACAGCTCCTAACGGGGTTGCCCATTTCTGTGTGGTGTCTGTGTATATTCTCGCTGTGGAAATAAGTGATAGCGCCTGCACAAACACTTGTCCAGAAGCGCACACGAAGCTGGTGAAGGCAGAGGACAGGCGAGAGGGAAGCATGGCTCAGCCCTGGCAAAGAAGACCGTTATTCCAAACGCAAAATATTCAGGAACACAATCCTTGGGAAGACTGGTGATGTCTTTAGACCTCACCACTATCGGGTTGTATCTGTGCAGCCAGTTACCAGAGCCGCAGAACGGCGTGTGTTGGTATTGGTGTCATCACTCAACGATTCTGACTTTTCCTGGTGCTGAGGATGACTGCATATGGCAGAAGCAAAGTGCTAATCTAGCACAGGTCATCATATCCAAGTTCTTTTCTATGAAGGCGGGCAGGGTTAGGAACCACCCCACCCCACCCCACTCCCCAATCCTATAAGAACTGGGATCTGATGATCTGTGCTGTCGAGAGAGGCAGGGTTAGAACACCTCATTCCTCAATCCCATTGTTGAAAATAATAGTTGGATTGGGAGGGTTTTTACTCCTAAGGTTGAAGCCGTGCATTTCTGGAGCCTGGGCTGTCAGTCATGGTGGCTGGGGAATGCTGGGGCTGCGGTTGTCTGGCTGCCGGTAGCCCTGCTGGTGGGTCCTCCCTCTTTGACACCGTTCATTTCTGAAGCTTGCTTTCCCCGGTGTTGGAAGTAGCAGCACTGGAAGAATGGCCGCCTTCCTACAGTGAAGCTCTGGCAGGAGAGGAGAAGATACGGAGCGTCTGTTCAAGGACGTGACGTTCTGGGCACCGCACCATGCGTTCTGCTTCTCAGCTGTGCCTCCTGGTTGATGTTACCATCACCTGGCATTTCCCAGGAGGTAACTCGCGAATGCCACACTGATGGAACAGTGCGGCTCGAGTCCAGGGCCGCTGGAGCACATCAGCAAGGTCAGGCTGGACGCATGTGCTTGCTGACAGGAAAATGACAGGAAATGTCATGTCAGTTCAGGAAAATGACAGGAAATGTCATGTCAGTTCAGGAAAATGACAGGAAATGTCATGTCA
Source organism: Macaca nemestrina (assembly GCF_043159975.1). Taxonomy (NCBI): domain Eukaryota; kingdom Metazoa; phylum Chordata; class Mammalia; order Primates; family Cercopithecidae; genus Macaca; species Macaca nemestrina. The sequence continues at coordinate 142,859 of NW_027257615.1, forward strand.
GTTCAGGAAAATGACAGGAAATGTGTTTGCTGACAGAAAAATGACAGGAAGACGACAGGAAAGAGGCCCATGAGGAGAGGAACCAGTAGATTCAAGGCAGTTAACCGAAGGAGCGAGCCATCACAGGCTGGGAGGACACCCCAGCCACAGTGGATGTCAGCGGTGGTGGCTGGACTCGGGGTCCGTGAATGTTGCATGATCGAACGTGTTTGGTACATTCTCAGCTCCTGCCCAGGTGCCTCCCAAGCATCGGGTGTTGTGGCTCCCCACACCCTTCCCATCTGTGTGTAGCATGACCACCACCTTCCTACCGTGTGTTTGTCCTATCACGGCTGCTGTGCCTAACGGACGCTTTGCTTTCCAGCTACTTTCCTATAACCAAAGCCCTTGAACGACTTTGCGTTTCAGAGACGACAGGGTATTAGTTTTTCATGATTGCTCTGAGGATTTCCGAAAGCAAATGTAACTTACAGGATGGAAGATATTGGAGACAGTAATTATAGATGACTTTTCTCAGTTTTTTGATTGTGGTAAAGTTACACAGCACTCTATTTTTAACTGTATGGTTTTGTGGCATTAAGTGTGTTCACACTGTCGTGCTGCGATCACCGCCATCCATCTCCAGAACTTTCTGGTCTCCCCACGCTTGAAACTCGGTCTACCAAACACTAGCTCTCCTCCCGCCCCAGCTCTGGTAAGCACTACAGGTTGCTTACAAAATAAGCTTTTTCAATAAGAGAAGGGGCAAGGAAAAGAGCTCTAAAGACTGTCTTGAGATTTGAGGAAGTGTTTTAGGTTTTGTTGTGTGGTTCCCGGTGTAAAGGAACTATTGAAGACGTGGGAAGGCGAAGGTCTGTGATCTCAGGAAGTGCTGGGCTGGGCAGCTTTCCCACTGTGACGGGGACACTTGCCCTCAAACCTGCCTGAGATAATCGCGTGAGGATGGTGCTGCATTGTGACAGCTCTGAACTTGGTCTCCTTGAACGTTGCCAGGTACATAAGCTTTGGCGGTTACCATCTAGTGTCTGTGGGAGACCTAGAATTTGAACATTGTTGACTTTAGGACACACTCATTTTATAACACTCTACCTGTTCTCATCAGTAGGAAATATGCTGTGTCCTTTTTTTTTTTTTTTTTTTTTGAGAGGGAGTCTCGCTCTGTCGCCCAGGCTGGGGTGCAGTGGCCGGATCTCAGCTCACTGCAAGCTCCGCCTCCTGGGTTTACGCCATTCTCCTGCCTCAGTCTCGCGAGTAGCTGGGACTACAGGCGCCCGCCACCTCGCCCGGTTAGGTTTTTTTTTTTTTTTTTTAGTAGAGATGGGGTTTCACCGTGTTAGCCAGGATGGTCTCGATCTCCTGACCTCGTGATCCGCCCGTCTTGGCCCCCCAAAGTGCTGGGATTACAGGCTTGAGCCACCGCGCTCGGCCTTTTTTTTTTTTTTTTTTCCCTTAATATTCTGTGTTGCTGTAACAGTAGTTGCAGCGGACGCTACTTCTGGTTCATGGTCATCACCAAACACAAGCTTCAGGAAACCGTGTGAAAAATGAAGGGGAAAGTGCTTTTCTGCAAAGGGCTTTTTTGAACATCCTGTTTTTTTCTGGAATATCTGTTTTGGTGTAAAACGTTTTCATATTTAGGGGTTTGTAACGTGTTTTATACTGGTTAGCTTTGAAACCCCATGTTTTTGCATGCCATGGGGCTGCTTTATCCTGTTATTCTATGATATAGCAGGTTGGCAAAACTATTGGTTATTTCACTTTAAAAACCAAAGCAGCTTACAGATTGAGTGTGATTCTTGTAAGAATTTAATTGTAACATTGATTTGTGTTCAACAAGCTTACTGGAATGGCTAGATCCGTGGACAAAAAGATAAGAACATGTCAAGTCTCTGGGCCAGGAAGGACTTCCAAATAATACAAGTGATACACATTAATTTCTTAACAAAAGATTAGATTTAGTACATAACTGTTTAAAACCTCCATATTTTCTATTATAGCCATTCCACAGTGCCCATGGGGGTGGGCTGCAGGACTGCCTATGGAATCCAAGGTCTTTGGGCGTTGAGGTCCCTGCAATAAAATGGCATCGTGTTTGCATATGACATATGCACATCCTCCTGCAGACAGTCATGTCAGGGTTGCTCGTAACAGCTATACCATGGACATACCATGCGAGTAGTTGTTTAATGAATAATAAAGTCTGAATGCTTAGTACAAACACATTAAAAAATATGTTGATCTATGGTTGGTTGAATCCACAGGCCTGGAACCCGGGGAGAGAATACAAACTCTAGAAGCAAAACGAACAAAGCACTTGAGGTCAGCAGTGACGGGTGTGGGATCACACTGAATCTCATGTGTTTTGCTGTCTGTGTCACTGTGTCCCGTGTAAACGGGAATCATTTGTAGCTTAAGGTAAAATAGGTAACAGGAAACACTACAGAGTGGGCACGAAGGCGCGCCCCTCATTACCCCGTGTTACAGCCAAGCGTCTGCCTCCTAGGGAAGGATTTGTTCTGTGGGGAGACTAGATGTTGATGATTTCCGCATGTGTGAAGGGAAACTCCCTCCGAGAAGCGTGGCTTTGGCCGGAGCACATCAGACGAGAGTTAGCGTGGCATGGAGTTTCCACAGTGGCCCTCAGGCCTGCTGCTTCTCTCCTCTCCCCACCCCTGGCCCTGACGCTTACCAAGGGAGGCAAGTTCAGCTCCAGCTGAGCCCCGCACAGGGCTGTGGGTCTCTAGGGCAGGTGCCCACCTTCGCCTGAACAGGCTGTGTCAGAGGAGGGTCTGGCTGTACTTGAGCTGTGAGAGATGCTCTCAGAGATCCAGCATCCTGAAAACCCAGGTGCTGAAGGTTCCTCCTCTTCCACCATCCTGCGGGGAAGGGGGTCTTATCCTGCTTCCCCTCAACCCGAGCTGACTTCTTGTCTGTTCTGTACACCTAGGTTTTCAGAAGAGTTTTGTTAATCATCTAGCAGACAAACAACCATAAGGTGACAGCCTGGGAGGGTAGACGGCGCTGGAAGGTAGTTTCCTGAATAACAGCGTTCAGTTTCCTGTTTTGCCATCATTTGACCCAAGGCCCCAAGATAATTGAAATATTGTCTGCCAAACACCGATTTTTTATCTGAGTTTTTTTTTTTTTCTTTTTAAGTTATGGGTGCAAACTTATAACCAGGGACCTGACAAAAGAGAAGGATTTATTTGCAAAGTGAATGTCGGGGATGGTTGGCATTTGCCAACTCTGACTAGCAGGGACCCAGGCTGCTTCCGTTCTGCCGCCCGACTCCTGACCCTCCAGCTCCTGCCCCTGTTCCCACCAGCAGGAAGAGGAGCGGGAAGGTGCCTTTTCCCCTTTAAGGGGGTGAGGTGAGAGTTGCACCTGCCACTTAGCTAGTCCCTGGGGTGATTCTCCAGCATGGGTGGGAGTTGGGTTTGGAGGCCTGAGCCCCGTGAAGCTGGGGTTGCTGTTCCCTGAGCAGCAGGAAACTGGACTCTGGGAAGTGGGGTCAGAGGGTAGCATCCTCAGGAGGGGCCTCTCGTCCCGTTTGACATCTTCACTGCAAAAGGGGGTGTGGGCTTCATGGTCCATTGACAAATAGAACGTTACTTTTTTTTTTTTTTTTTGAAGCACATAGAACCCTAATTCCTTTGGCTTTTACTAAAGTGGCATTTTGTAATTCCACATGATTTCATTGATATACTCGCAGGAGAGAATGCTTCCTGTAAACCAGAAGGATCTCTGCGACAGTCCTCGATCCATAGAGAGTTCATTTTCCCAAGGTTATAGACACAGCCTTAGGGAGGGGTTGAGGACACACTGCGGCAGCCTCAGGAGGTCCTGGACATGTGTCCAAGGTGTTTGGGGCACAACTTGGTCTTACACATTTTAGGGAGACGTGAGGAATCAATACATGTGAGACGTACGTTGGTTCAGTCTAGGAAGGATGGATGGCTCGAAGCGGGGAGGGATTTCCAGGTCACAGGTAGATCAGACAAATGCATTTCTGGTGCATCTTTCCAGAGGAAGCAGTCAGATCCGCATTTATCTCCGTGTGCAGATGGTGACTTTGAGTTCTGTCCTCTGTCCATGAGGAATTTCCTTGTGGATCGGTTGTGAGGGAGGTACGTGGCTTTTCCCCCCACCCCCAGTAGCTGTCTCTGTTAGGAAGAGCATGGGAGGCAGGTTTGGTCTAAGCTCTTCCTCACCTTGACGTCCCTTTAGCGTAGTGATTTTGGGGTCCTGAGATGTAGTTTCAACTTCATGTTTCTGAATACACTGGCACTCTAAACAGTGTTGTAGGAGGCATCTAACTTACTTAGAAGAAGAAGAATATTTGGAAACACTTGAGCACCTTCGTCCTTGAGAGAACCAAGCCTTTGTTTAGTTTGCTTTGCCCTGAGGCTGTTACGCTGTCCCGGGCTGTGCGGCCTTAGAAAGCTGTGCCCCTGTGAGCTACTGCCTGTGGAATCTGGTGACTTTGAAGTTAATCCAGCAGCTACATATTTTGGAAAGCAGATTCCCTCTTAAAGTGTTGGTGATTATGATTCTAGCACTAGAATTTCAGTGTGTGTTTTCCACCCTTCTTACTTTGTCTCCTCATACACTGAGATGCTGCTGCATTTGCCCTTAGGCTTCACTGAGGGAGGGTCAGTTCTGACCCTTTCTTAGATATTGATCTTGAACGGACAGAATCGAGATTCAGGAAAACTCTCGAGCTGGGAGAGTGTGCTGATATCTATGTAAGTGGGGTTCATGTGTCAAACTCAGGTTTAAGAAAAACCAATTCTAGGCTGGGCATAGTGGCTCACACCTGTCATCCCAGCACCTTGGGAGGCTGAGTTGGGCAGTTCACTTTTGAGCCCAGGAATTCAAGACCAGCCTGGGCAACATAGCAAGACCCTGACTCTACAAAAAATTAAATAGGAGAGGTGATGTGCACCTGTGGTCCCAGCTACTCGGGAAGCTAAGGCTCCCCACACACAAAGTATCAATTCATGCAGTGGCCAGTTCTGCTGGGACCACCTGTTAAGACTACTCTGGGCCTCATGGTTTGAGAAGCGTCTGTCCAGGGTCGAGAGGGAGTAGCTTGAGGGCCTAGAAGCCAGTTCTTGTGGTTGAGCGTGATTGCGGGTGTGGAGTTGGGGGCAGGGCTCTCCACGGCATGAGTGGGTAAATGGATGGGCTTCCAGGACGAGCCCCTGTGACTTTGCCTGGTTTACATCCGTCCAATACAAATCCACAGGCTCTTACTCTAGAAGCTTCTGCTGGGGCTGATGGACTGGCCTGGGGACAGAGGGTGCCCTCAGAGCCTCATGGTGCCGTCTGGTTTAGGAAGAGCACTTAGTCACCTAGATCTAGGATTTATGGCACTACAGGGGACTCCTCACACTCAGAGCAACAGCCATCTGCATTCTAGACTTGGTTCTAGGCAAAGTATTTTGGAGCCTGTTGGTAGGTACCCTGTGTTCTGTTTATGTGTAAAACAAGTTAGAGTTATAACTAGTTAAAACCTATTTTTAAAATTTTGCCACAGAATATGGCAGTTGTGGTGGAGCCTGGCCAGAGACCCCCACACTGAGACGCTGTTGCTTGCTGGGGTTGCAGGCGTTGCCTGCATCGGCTGCCCCTCCCGGCGTGTCTGTGTTCTTGACACGGGCGCCCATCGAGGCTTGGCCTGTGGGAGTCGTGCAGCCATTTGTCTCCGTGTTCCTCTGAGGTTCCGCAGACTTCACGGTCCCGTGGCAGAGCATACGGTATCTGCTTGCATCCTGATTTCCCCAAACCCCAGGACAGGCCAAGAGTTCCTTACACACAACTGCAGAGGGCCCCGTGGCGTGGATTTGCAGAGACACAGCCTTTCCCCAGCTTGGCCTTCGTCTCCAGAGTTGGCTTTAGGGCGATAGAAGCTTCCTTCAGACTGGGGGGCCTTGAAGCTTTGGTGCTAGGAATTCGGTGAGCAGCACGGATGATACCCCGTTTCTCTGCGTTTGTAGCACTAGTTGTTAACACGACCACGAGATGTACAGAGGAAGGAAAAAGGAGGTTTTATTTTCAGAGTAACACTCTGTGCTTTGGGAAATGTGGTCTTGGGGGAGCTGTAAGCACACGCCCCTCAGGAGGAGAGGAGGCCGCGGCGTTACACGTTCCGGGGTTTGTTGGCTGTGTGTGTTCATCGTGCTCAAGGAATGTCTGAACGTTTACAGGGAAAGTGGGGTTTGTTCATCCGGTTCGTGCAATGTCTGAACACTTACAGGGAAAGTCTAGCACACATGCAGTGAGTTAACCTGTAACATCCGTGTTCGCCTTGGGGCAAGTGTAACATTTGAAATGAGGTGGACTGGGCGTGTCATGTACAAAGGTGAGCTGTTGGGCGCAGACGTTTATGCGCAGCCTCAGTCACAGCCAGGACTGGCTCGGGGTCTGCAGCCTGTGGCGGGAAAGGACACTCATGAGGCCATTCTGTCCAGTCGGGGCTGCCGGCAGGGTCCCAGGGTGGGGCTGTCTGGTCGGCCGGCATCTGGAGTCCACCCAGGTCCAGTGGGCAGCGTTCCTCTAAACCAGGCTTCTGATTGTGGAGGAGACTTCATGCTGGTTAACACACTGTGCAGGAGTAATGTTGTGGGGCTTTGGGGTCCACCTTCCCTATGATGCCGGTTACATTTCTCTCCGGACCTCACAGCCACAGAGATTGCACCTCGTCTGGCAGCAGGGGGTGCCATGTTGACATAGTAATTTATTGTATTAACCTTTTTATTGCTATTTTAATAACCATTTTTTTTCTTTTTAAAGAGATAGGGTATTGCTGTGTTACTCAAGCCAGTCTTGAACTCCTGGCCTCAAGCAATCCTCCCACCTCGGCCTCCCAAAGTGCTGGGCTTATAGACGTGAGCCAGTGCGCCCAGCCTACAGCCACGTTTTTAAAACTCAGCAGTTTAAAAATCCTATTCCTTTTACCCCCTCAAGCAGGCTGGTTGGCCTTGTGCAAACTGGGGTGTCACGATCTTAGCCCCCCTTTTATTTTTACCTTTGGCCTCAAATTCTGATGAGAACAGCAGTTACAAAATGGGCTTTAGGTGATTCTTCCGTTACTAAAGCCAGAATTCTCACCAGGTAGAGATGTTTGTCCCCAGGATTCCAGAAAGCTGTTTTGAATCAAGCCCGTAGGAAATAAGTAAGGAACTAAACTCTTGGTCCTCTGCTTAGTACCAGGGGAATGGGTTAGTTGCTGATACCCTTTGATCTGTGCTCACGTGCTGCATCTCATCACGGGAAGCAGAGTCGCCCTGTGGAATAAAGCCCGGCTCAAGGTGGCGCGTCGAGACGCTTGGGGCTGTCAGTCCCTTATACAGCGGCAGACTTGGAGACTCAGTATCGCGTGCAGAGCCCAGGCAACCGGAGTGCATCCACTTTAGAGACCACATGGACGGTCGGCAAGGTGGATGTCCGGGCATATGGCCTTGACAGGCCCACTGCGAGGTGAATTAGGAATTCGTTAGCAAAGAAATCAAACTCGCCTTTGGGTCCCGACTACTTGGAAGGTTGAGGCGGGAGGATTGCTTGAGGCAGAAGGTCAAGGCCGCGATGAGCCATGATTGTAATACTGCACTCTGGACTGGGTGACACAGCGAGACTCCAAGTCAAAAAAAAAAAACAAAAACAAAAAAAACAAACCTTACTCTTCATAGCAAGAGGGAGAATTTATCAAAGTAACTGCAACAAAATCTTAGATGATGTAATTTCAGTGGCTAAGTGAGCTGTCCAGCCCACGTGGCTGGCTCACAGCGCAACAGAGCCAGGTGCTGCTGCAACTGCCCCCCCACCCCGATCGCTTGTGGACATTTTCTGTTTTCCCATATCTCCCTTTTGGATACGTAGCTCGCTACTTTATAGCTAAGCATCAGTAAAACAGGTTGTCTATTTTGAAAAGTAACTATTTTGTCTTTTAAGGACAGAAAATGAAGCAGGTGACAATAGCATGGCGACCTGGTGAATAGATTTAGAGGAATATTTAATACTTGGCACCACTCTGATCCCTTCTTCTCTCATGCTTAGTTACAGCTACCGCCTCCTAGGACAGAACACTTTGAGCTCTGTGAGTAGGAATTAAACATGTTCTAAATCAGAAGTTTTAGTTAAGCAGTATTTTATGTGAATGCCCAGATCCTAAGTGTTCACTGTACTGGTGTGTGGTGTTGAAGAAGGAACGAGGGCTTGGGGCTGCGTTTATGGTGCAGCGTCCGGGTTCCCATATGTGAGATGAGGGCCAAGAGACACGGCCTGGAAGGTTCAGACTGTAGGATTGAATGGATCTACCCACTCCTGGAAAGCCTCAAGTCTAACTTGACTTGGGCTGGTTTTAGGGAGATGCTGGCAGCGCCGTCCTCACAGGTCACTGGGAGGGGCTCTGGCACCGTCCCCGTCAGGTGTCTCATGATCAGCCCAGCTTGCTCATCTCAGAAGCTGTTGGTCGTGTTCTCGTTCCTGTTGTTCGTTGCGTGTTATTTAGGTTCTGTTCATGTGGGGACCTAGGAAGTTCCACAGTGAGAGGAGAGCCGCTGAGCCGCCTTCCTGCCTGGATGCCAGCCCCACGGAGGACCGTAACTGCTTGAGGTTGGCTTCTGCCCCCGGCCTCACCTGTGGAGGCATTGATGCAGTGGTACTTTCTAAGCTCCTGGGGCACACAGTGCTGTTGTGTGGATCCACAGGCTACTGTGGCGTCCAAGCACGTGCTCCCGGAGGAGAGGACTCTGCGGGCACTGATAGTGGGAGCTGGCTGAGAGTCGAGCGAGTTGAGACTCCCTGTGACCTGCACAGCTGCCATTTGCACAGCCCCTCCTGACACCAAGATGGTCGTGCGATAAATGCACAAAGCACATCTCCAGCAAAAAGCCGCCGATTGTCCATATCCAGGATATCCACCACGGTGGCTTTTTGGTGTTAATACGATGAATGTGAGCAGCAGGTGGTCTGCGTCGAGTGTGACTGTGCCACTGCAGTTTTGTTCTCATGTCTTGATGAGCATGAACGGTTCCTGACGAGGGTAGGTAAGGATGCTGTGACCTGAGACTCTGCAGTATTGTAGCTTGAGGAACCAAGGAGTTTTTCTGTCTTGCAAAGCCGTCAGGGAGGATGTTCCAGGCTGGTGACTGCTCCATGAGGTATTTAGGGATCCAGGTTTCTTCCCGACCCCTGCTCTGCGTTCCCAGGGACACGGCTGTCCTTGCCGTGGTTGGGAATGGGTGATTGCCATGCTGGCGGGGGAGGCTTAAGGTGAGAGTGGCCGTGATTTACCTAATCTACATAATGACAGGGAGCCTGGGAGTAAAGTGTAGCCATGGCCTGGAGGATGGATGATGGTTGTTGGTGAACGACTGGCTGCACTCACCGCAGCTGGCCCAGGAATGGGGAAGGATGGCTGAGTATGCCGTTCAACGGTACCTGGTTCTTTCAGATTTGACTTCCTTACGGATTTTCTGCTGTAAAGAGGAGAGAGCCTGTGGTTCTAGGCCAAGCATCTCACTCATCTCATAACATCTTGTATCCCTCAGCCAACATTTATGTCAAGTTTTAGAAGTCCTATCAAACTGGCAAGCATTTCTCAATTTGGTTTAACCATTGGATTTTATATCTGTGTCTGCATCTCTATTTTACATCTATGTGGTTATTTGACACTCTGTAGTACCTTTGTAATAGGTTCTCTTTGGTGGAAGTTACTCTCAACAAACCCTTGCTGCTACTTGAATTTTCAAGGTTGCAAGTAGAAAGGAGAGAATAAAAACCACATCTTCTCTAATTTTAAAATTTGTTGTTTCTCAAATCACACCAGAAGTAAAGATATTACAAATTACAAAAGCAGCCAGAATCAAGGTTAAGAGATTTCTGGGCGATTCTGGCTAATCAGCAGTATTTGCTGAGGTGTGTGCAGCAGAGCAACATGCCAAGAAGCCCGCGACGGGGGAGAGTTGGGAGGCCAGGCTGTGACTTCGGAGGTGTGTTGCCTCAGGGAGAGGAGCTAGATGTAGAGAGGATAAATGGCCACAGGTGTGACCACCGCCATCCTTGCTGCGGTACGGAGGCCTTTGTACAGGGGCCTTTGTGAGCTGAGTTAAAAATCAAAATTGAGAGAGTGCAATGCATTCTTAGTTTTTAAAATAAAATGCTAATAGAGAACGTTTTGTAAGAATGTAAAATGTTACATCTTTGTTTAGAATTTAAGAATAATAATTTGCTTCTGAGACCTTTGCGACTGAGATTTGAAATCTTAAGTATGGTTTTTTCTTCCATGTTTTATACATATGCACGTGTACACATATATGTAAGGTATATAAAAGGAAAATAAGCGTGTCTGTATTCACATTTATATACACTTCCATAATGTGTATACTTCTAGTCACACATAGGTCTAAGAGACTATGACGTGACTTGATAACCATGAGAGGGTAATCGCGCCTCCCGCGTTCCAGGCCTCACACAGCCCGTGCCAGGTTTTGGAAGTAGGAGTTTGTCTGCAGCCACTTCGGGAAGCATGTGGTTGCCAGGATTGCCTAGAGCTCCAGGCTGTCTCCAGTCCCAGCCTCCCTGGGGTAGAAGCTGCCCTACCAGGGGCCTGGACATGGACGTTAGGGCCTGGAGCCAGGGACCGCTCCTGAAGTGGGGGGCTCCCCTCACGGCTGGGCATGACAACCGAGGATAGGAGGCGGAGTCAGCCTCGGGCCAGTGCACGGCCTCCCTGAAGTGCTTGCGGGAAGCCCCAGCTGCACTTTGATGACCCCATAGACAGCACCACAATCTGTGAGATCCCCCTGGCCCACCCCTCAGGTTCCTAAAATGATGAAGGTTTCCTGAGCTGCGAATTTTTAGATCTAGGCTAAAAAGTCCTGGGACAGACTCACAGGGTTCTTTATGTAGAAATGATGAGTGTGCTGGTGACTCAGAGCAGGCACTGTACCCTCACTCCAGGGTCCTTTGTGCCAGGTGGAAACGAGCGTGTGGGTCACCCAGAGTCCCTGCATCCTCACTCCAGTCACTGCTCTTTGGTTTCTTAATTAAAAGCCTAAAAGCCTTGATAATGAAAATGTATTCTCCCCAGAGAGTAGAGTTTCCGGTTATGGAGGCTCACCAGTAAATGCCGTGCCAGGTCAAATATGCTGAGATCTGGGCCAGGTCCTGCTTCCTGCCCACGGCCAAAGCAGGTACTTCATTTGGGAGGTGACCCGGGGGATATCTGAGAGGCCTGCCGGTCCCCGAGGGATGAATCCGCTGGCCTTCACATTCTGCTCCGGCCTCCATCGGCTCCTTCCTACCTGCAAACTGCCGGCTTTGACGTTGCCATCATTGGAGATATGTTAGGGACTTGGTATGGGTTGATGCCCATAGGACCAGCAGATCGTGAAAAGGTGGGAACCAGGGCTGGGAGGGTGGTGACCACGGCCAAACTGAGAACGTGGTGGGCTGGAAGGTCCATTTTCTGTCTGAGGTGTTTTTTAAAATAAAAAACAGTGTCTCAGGGACATGAGAGGGGAGGCCACAGACGGGGAGAACGCATCTGTAAAAGACTTATCTGATAAAGGCTGTTATCCAAACCGTGCAAGGAACTCTCAAAACTCAACAAGAAAATGAACAACCTGATTAAAAATGGACGAAAGACCTGGACAGATATCCCAACAAAGAAGATACACAGATGGCAAATCTACACGTGGAAACATGACCCGCGTCTTATGTCATAGGGCGAGGCGTCACTGTGCACCCATCGGCCTGGCCAAAACCTGAACTCCGACACCACCACGTGCTGGTGGGTGTGTGGGCATCAGGACCCTCACTCATCGCTGGGGGAAGTGGGGCAGCTCCTGTGGGAGGCAGCGTGGCGGTTTTCCGTGGAACTTAGCTCTCCGACCACAGGAGCAATCACAGTCCTGGACGTTTACTCGGAGGAGCTGAAAGTTTACTTCCATGCGGAAATGTGCACACAGACGTTGACAGCAGCTTTATAATTGCCAAAACTAGAAAGCAACCAAGATGCCCTTCAGTAGGTGAATGGATAAACTGTGGTATGTCAGATACTGGGATATTATTCAGCACTAAAAAGAACTGGACCCCTAAGCCATGAAAAGACACAGAAGGATCTTAAACGCATGTTGCTAAGTGAGACTCCAATCTGGAAAGGCTGCCTGCTGTCTGAGTCCAACTACAGCACAGTCTGGAAAAGGCAAAGCTGTGGAGACAGTCAAACAATCAGCGGCTGTCAGGGGTTGGGGAGGGGAGAGATGAATGGGAGGAGCATAGGGGGTGTGTAGGGTGGGGCAGCAACTCCAGGTGGGGCTTTCATGGGGGATCCATGCCGTTCCACGTCTGTGAAACCCACAGAGTGAGCAGCAGCAGGCCGAGTCCTCGTGTGAGCTGTGAACTGTGGGTGGTGGTGCCGTGTTGATGCGGGTCTGTCGGTCGTACAGACATGCTGGTCTGGTGAGGGCAGGAGAATGATGGAGGCTGTGCCTGTGCTGGGAAAGGATATGTGAGGACTCTCTGTACTTTCCTCTTGATTTTGCTATGAACGGAAAACTGCTTTTAAAAACGTCTATTGAAAAGGCAAACAAAAGAGTGCTGGCCAGACAACATCAGTGTGAGGGTGTGGCCTGTGTTCTACGTTCAGAATTTCCCTTTTAGAATACACATATCTAAATTTTTCAAAGTTAAACCTTTGCATTAAGTAACTCACTACCAAGTTACAGTATCAGCTTGAGCGCTGCCAGGATGGCCAGGATCCTGTATCCTGACCGGCTTCTCCCCTTACAGGTGCAGTTGACGTCCATGGCCACATCTCAGTAAGCGGCAGGGCTGGAATCAGGAGTCAGGCTTTGCGGGACAGAGAGGAAGTGAGACCTTGTAAGCACGTGGCTGAGGGCGGGCAGGGAGGAGCCCGTGGCAGGGAGCCGGCAGGGATGACTTTTTGACCAGTTTTCCTTATCGCTGAGGCCTTCTTAGACTTGGGGAGTTGGGAGTCCCCACTCTCGGGTGCCTCAGAAACCAAAGGCTGCTTGTAATGCTCAAGTTCCAGATGCCTCAGGGGAGGTACCTGGGTTGTTGGGTGCAGTTCCGTTATTTGCTGCTTGGTGGGATTTGCCCGCAGCATTTCTGGTTGTTTTTAAGAGCTGATGTTTGAGCTGCTTAAAATCACATATGGATGTCGATTTATCTATAAAAGTTAAGAATGGAATTTGAGTGCAAAGAGTTGTGAAAATGCTCAAGGTTATGTACTAATGTATACATTACATTTGTGGAAGTATTTGAAAGTGCAGGATTTACATTAAACACTTCTCTTGATTTTTGTAATATCTACCTGTCATTTTCCCATTTGATTAATAGATGTCAGAGGGCTTAAATTTTGAGTGCCTGAATTCACTGAAATTAAAACTTCTTACATCAAATGTAATTGAACTGAATGTAGCAACAGTGCATACTTTTAGAAGTACTGATTTAAAAAAAATATATAAAAACACATATCCATGAACATGCAGATGGGGGCAACATATTAAACCATGGAAGTAGAATTAGTATTGTTTTCTGAGAAGACAAATTTTTAAAAAGTCAAGGGGTTTTATAACTTTCTAGTTTCCAACTTATTTGCCCTAAAGTGGAACATTGACAGCAGCAGAAGAGGAGATCCTGGGCCAGTGCAGGCTCTGGGAGCAGCGGGGTGAGTGCTGGAAGGAGCTGGCTGGAGGCAGAGCAGGGAGGTGCTCAGGCAGGCCAGGACGGCCTCAGGGCACGTGGCTCAGTGAGTGAGAAAAAGTTCACATTTCTTGGAGAGCCCTTGACTCTGCCCACAGAAAACCCAAACTCCTTCCAACGGGGATGTGCATCTCATGTAAAAGTTGTTACTCCCAGAAAGAAAACCAGTGGAAGTAGAAATTTTACGTATGCAGAAATTACTTCAAATTTGTTTCTAACCTTATCCTTTTCTTCCCCCATCTTAATGTGTGGTGACTTTCTGCAGGTGACGCACACATCTTAGGAGAGCGCTGTATTTCAGTTGCTGTTGGCTCTGATGTGACTTTGTGGTGTCCGATGTTCTGGTTCTGAGGTTCTGCGCAGAACGTGGCTCCTCCCTGCTGAGTGTTGCTTGTTGAAGGCCCGTGTGGAAACTTTTCCTGTAAGCTCGTTGACCGCAGCAGTCTTGGTTCAGAAACCTTTGGACCTCCTGAGACTTCACACAGCCTTCTAACCTTTCTAGTGTGACCTTTTCATTTTACTGTTCCCCATTAACCCAGATGTTTTCCAGAATGTAAGCAATCTGCTGAATGCAGGGTCGGGGGTGCCCTCCGTTGGCTCTGGGGAGAAGCATGGCTGTTTCTCCGGGTGGAGCTTCCCGCCCACCATGGTGTGCTCCAAGCCGCAGCAGGGTTCTTTGGCAGAAATAATCGTCGAAGGCCTGCGTGGTATGGCTGTGGGTATGCGACCTCGCGGCCATACCGGCCCCTCCCCATCAGTGGTACCACAGAGAGGAGCAGGGGGAGGCCTGATGTGCTTCTGAGACTGCGTTGTCCGTGTGTAACTAGACATGCAGAGAAAGTGTTGGAGATGAGCAGGAGACGGTGTCTGTCCCTGATGAGCTTAGCCGTGCCCTTGAGCGGGTCAGGTTTCTGTGCGGCTGATCTGGACTCAGCCTGGCTGTGGCAGTGCAGGTGACTGCTGGGCTTTGGCAAGGCTGCACCCACTGTCCGTCTGAAACGGCCCCCTTCCCAGGCTCGCTGTGCCAGCTGGGCGCCCAGGCCTGATTTCCCGCCAGGACGGAGGCCCTGTGTATGTGTTGGGGAAGGGGGAGGTGGGAGTCCTGCTTTATTGCCGTATCCAATGCCACGTGGGGTCAGCACTCAGGAAACATGTGCTGTGTGGGTCAGCGATTGAGTTCAGAAACCTGGAAAATTCAGCAGTGTAGGCTTTGGCCATGACCTGTCCAGCCCTGCGGCTCTTTGTTTCTGTCTCTGAATTTCCTGCCATAGCATCCTCCTCCTTCCAGGGG